>NW_027017015.1:0-56085 GCF_036013445.1 Caloenas nicobarica
CCAGTAGAGCCCGACAGAGCCCGACAGAGCCCGACAGGGCCCGACAGGGCCCGAGAGAGCCCAGTAGAGCCCGACAGAGCCCGACAGTGCCCGACAGAGCCCGACAGGGCCCGACAGGGCCCGACAGAGCCCAGTAGAGCCCGACAGAGCCCGACAGAGCCCGACAGAGCCCGACAGGGCCCGACAGAGCCCGACAGAGCCCGACAGGGCCCGACAGGCCCGACAGAGCCCGACAGGCCCGACAGAGCCCGACAGAGCCCGACAGGGCCCGACAGAGCCCGACAGAGCCCGACAGAGCCCGACAGAACCCGACAGAGCCCGACAGAGCCCAGTAGAGCCCAGTAGAGCCCGACAGAGCCCGACAGAGCCCGACAGAGCCCGACAGGGCCCGACAGGGCCCAGTAGAGCCCGACAGAGCCCGACAGAACCCGTCAGAGCCCGACAGAGCCCGACAGAGCCCGACAGAGCCCGACAGAGTCCGACAGGGCCCAGTAGAGCCCGACAGAGCCCGACAGAACCCGACAGAGCCCGAGAGGACCCGACAGAGCCCGACAGAGCCCGACAGAGCCCGACAGAGCCCGACAGGGCCCGACAGAACCCGACAGAGCCCGACAGAGCCCGACAGGGCCCGACAGGGCCCAGTAGAGCCCGACAGAGCCCGACAGAGCCCGACAGAGCCCGACAGGGCCCAGTAGAGCCCGACAGAGCCCGACAGAGCCCGACAGAGCCCGACAGGGCCCGACAGAGCCCGACAGAGCCCGACAGGGCCCGACAGAGCCCGACAGAGCCCGACAGGGCCCAGTAGAGCCCGACAGAGCCCGACAGAGCCCGACAGGGCCCGACAGGGCCCGACAGGGCCCGACAGAGCCCAGTAGAGCCCGACAGAGCCCGACAGGGCCCGACAGAGCTAGACAGGGCCCGACAGGGCCCGACAGAGCCCGACAGAGCCCGACAGAGCCCGACAGGGCCCAGTAGAGGCCGACAGAGCCCGACAGAGCCCGACAGGGCCCGACAGGGCCCGACAGAGCCCGACAGGGCCCGACAGAGCCCGACAGAGCCCGACAGAGCCCGACAGGGCCCAGTAGAGCCCGACAGAGCCTGACAGAGCCCGACAGGGCCCGACAGGGCCCGACAGGGCCCGACAGAGCCCAGTAGAGCCCGACAGAGCCCGACAGAGCCCGACAGAGCCCGACAGAACCCGACAGAGGCCGACAGAGCCCAGTAGAGCCCGACAGAGCCCGACAGAGCCCGACAGAGCCCGACAGAGCCCGAGAGGGCCCGACAGGGCCCAGTAGAGCCCGACAGAGCCCGACAGAGCCCGACAGAGCCCGACAGAACCCGACAGAGCCCGACAGAGCCCGACAGGGCCCGAAAGGGCCCGACAGGGCCCGACAGAGCCCGACAGAGCCCGACAGGGCCCAGTAGAGGCCGACAGAGCCCGACAGAGCCCAGTAGAGCCCGACAGAGCCCGACAGAGCCCGACAGAGCCCGACAGAGCCCGACAGAGACCAATTGAGCCCGACAGAGCCCGACAGAGCCCGACAGAGCCCGACAGGGCCCGACAGGACCCAGTAGAGCCCGACAGAGCCCGACAGAGCCCGACAGAGCCCGACAGAACCCGACAGGGCCCAGTAGAGCCCGAAAGAGCCCGACAGAGCCCGACAGAGCCCGACAGGGCCCGACAGAGCCCGACAGAGCCCGACAGGGCCCGACAGGCCCCGACAGAGCCCAGTAGAGCCCGACAGAGCCCGACAGAGCCCGACAGAGCCCGACAGGGCCCAGTAGAGCCCGACAGAGCCCGACAGAGCCCGACAGGGCCCGACAGGGCCCGACAGGGCCCAGTAGAGCCCGACAGAGCCCGACAGGGCCCGACAGAGCCCGACAGAGCCCGACAGAGCCCGACATGGCCCGACAGAGCCCGACAGAGCCCGACAGAGCCCGACAGGGCCCGACAGGGCCCAGTAGAGCCCGACAGAGCCCGACAGAGCCCGACAGAACCCGACAGGGCCCAGTAGAGCCCGACAGGGCCCGACAGAGCCCGACAGAGCCCGACAGGGCCCGACAGAGCCCGACAGAGCCCGACAGGGCCCAGTAGAGCCCGACAGAGCCCGACAGAGCCCGACAGAGCCCGACAGGGCCCGACAGAGCCCGACAGAGCCCGACAGGGCCCGACAGGGCCCAGTAGAGCCCGACAGAGCCCGACAGGGCCCGACAGAGCCCGACAGGGCCCGACAGAGCCCGACAGAGCCCGACAGAGCCCGACAGAGCCCGAGAGAGCCCGACAGGGCCCGACAGAGCCCGACAGAGCCCGACAGGTCCCGACAGAGCCCGACAGGGCCCGACAGAGCCCGACAGAGCCCGACAGAGCCCGACAGGGCCCGACAGAGCCCGACAGAGCCCGACAGGGCCCAGTAGAGCCCGACAGAGCCCGACAGAGCCCGACAGAGCCCGACAGAGCCCAGTAGATCCCGACAGAGCCCGACAGAGCCCGACAGAGCCCGACAGGGCCCGACAGAGCCCGACAGGGCCCGACAGGGCCCGACAGAGCCCGACAGAGCCCGACAGAGCCCGACAGGGCCCAGTAGAGCCCGACAGAGCCCGACAGAGCCCGACAGGGCCCGACAGGGCCCGACAGAGCCCGACAGGGCCCGACAGAGCCCGACAGAGCCCGACAGGGCCCGACAGGGCCCGACAGGGCCCAGTAGAGCCCGACAGAGCCCGACAGAGCCCGACAGGGCCCGACAGGGCCCGACAGAGCCCGACAGAGCCCAGTAGAGCCCGACAGAGCCCGACAGAGCCCGACAGAACCCGACAGAGGCCGACAGAGCCCAGTAGAGCCCGACAGGGCCCGACAGAGCCCGACAGAGCCCGACAGGGCCCGACAGGGCCCGACAGGGCCCAGTAGAGCCCGACAGAGCCCGACAGAGCCCGACAGAGCCCGAGAGGGCCCGACAGGGCCCAGTAGAGCCCGACAGAGCCCGACAGAGCCTGACAGAGCCCGACAGAACCCGACAGAGCCCGACAGAGCCCGACAGGGCCCGACAGGGCCCGACAGGGCCCGACAGAGCCCGACAGAGCCCGACAGGGCCCAGTAGAGGCCGACAGAGCCCGACAGAGCCCAGTAGAGCCCGACAGAGCCCGACAGAGCCCGACAGAACCCGACAGAGCCCGACAGAGACCAATTGAGCCCGACAGAGCCCGACAGAGCCCGACAGAGCCCGACAGGGCCCGACAGGGCCCAGTAGAGCCCGACAGAGCCCGACAGAGCCCGACAGAGCCCGACAGAACCCGACAGGGCCCAGTAGAGCCCGACAGAGCCCGACAGAGCCCGACAGAGCCCGACAGGGCCCGACAGAGCCCGACAGAGCCCGACAGGGCCCGACAGGCCCCGACAGAGCCCAGTAGAGCCCGACAGAGCCCGACAGAGCCCGACAGAGCCCGACAGAGCCCGACAGGGCCCAGTAGAGCCCAGTAGAGCCCGACAGAGCCCGACAGGGCCCGACAGAGCCCGACAGAGCCCGACAGAGCCCGACAGGGCCCGACAGAGCCCGACAGAGCCCGACAGAGCCCGACAGGGCCCGACAGAGCCCGACAGGGCCCGACAGGGCCCAGTAGAGCCCGACAGAGCCCGACAGAGCCCGACAGGGCCCGACAGGGCCCGACAGGGCCCGACAGGGTCCAGTAGAGCCCGACAGAGCCCGACAGAGCCCGACAGAGCCCGACAGGGCCCGAGAGGGCCCAGTAGAGCCCGACAGAGCCCGACAGAGCCCGACAGAGCCCGACAGGGCCCGACAGAGTCCGACAGGGCCCGACAGGGCCCAGTAGAGCCCGACAGAGCCCGACAGAGCCCGACAGAGACCGACAGGGCCCGACAGAGCCCGACAGAACCCGACAGAGCCCGACAGGGCCCGACAGGGCCCGACAGGGCCCAGTAGAGCCCGACAGAGCCCGACAGGGCCCGACAGAGCCCGACAGAGCCCGACAGAGCCCGACATGGCCCGACAGAGCCCGACAGAGCCCGACAGAGCCCGACAGGGCCCGACAGGGCCCAGTAGAGCCCGACAGAGCCCGACAGAGCCCGACAGAACCCGACAGGGCCCAGTAGAGCCCGACAGAGCCCGACAGAGCCCGACAGGGCCCGAAAGAGCCCGACAGAGCCCGACAGGGCCCAGTAGAGCCTGACAGAGCCCGACAGAGCCCGACAGAGCCCGACAGGGCCCGACAGAGCCCGACAGAGCCCGACAGGGCCCGACAGGGCCCAGTAGAGCCCGACAGAGCCCGACAGGGCCCGACAGAGCCCGACAGAGCCCGACAGGGCCCAGTAGAGCCCGACAGAGCCTGACAGAGCCCGACAGAGCCCGAGAGAGCCCGACAGGGCCCGACAGAGCCCGACAGAGCCCGACAGAGCCCGACAGGGCCCGACAGAGCCCGACAGAGCCCGACAGAGCCCGACAGGGCCCGACAGAGCCCGACAGAGCCCGACAGGGCCCAGTAGAGCCCGACAGAGCCCGACAGAGCCCGACAGAGCCCGACAGAGCCCAGTAGATCCCGACAGAGCCCGACAGAGCCCGACAGAGGCCGACAGGGCCCGACAGAGCCCGACAGGGCCCGACAGGGCCCGACAGGGCCCGACAGAGCCCGACAGAGCCCGACAGGGCCCAGTAGATCCCGACAGAGCCCGACAGAGCCCGACAGAGCCCGACAGGGCCCGACAGAGCCCGACAGAGCCCGACAGAACCCGACAGAACCCGACAGAGCCCGACAGAGCCCGACAGGGCCCGACAGGGCCCGACAGGGCCCGACAGGGCCCAGTAGAGCCCGACAGAGCCCGACAGAGCCCAGTAGAGCTCGACAGAGCCCGACAGAGCCCGACAGAGCCCGACAGAGCCCGACAGAACCCGACAGAGCCCGACAGAGACCAATTGAGCCCGACAGAGCCCGACAGAGTCCGACAGAGCCCGACAGGGCCCGACAGGGCCCAGTAGAGCCCGACAGAGCCCGACAGAGCCCGACAGAGCCCGACAGAACCCGACAGGGCCCAGTAGAGCCCGACAGAGCCCGACAGAGCCCGACAGAGCCCGACAGGGCCCGACAGAGCCCGACAGAGCCCGACAGTGCCCGACAGGCCCCGACAGAGCCCAGTAGAGCCCGACAGAGCCCGACAGAGCCCGACAGAGCCCGACAGGGCCCAGTAGAGCCCAGTAGAGCCCGACAGAGCCCGACAGGGCCCGACAGAGCCCGACAGAGCCCGACAGAGCCTGACAGAGCCCGACAGGGCCCAGTAGAGCCTGACAGAGCCCGACAGAGCCCGACAGGCCCCGACAGAGCCCGACAGAGCCCGACAGGGCCCGACAGAGCCCGACAGAGCCCGACAGGGCCCGACAGGGCCCAGTAGAGCCCGACAGAGCCCGACAGAGCCCGACAGGGCCCGACAGGGCCCGACAGGGCCCGACAGAGCCCGACAGGGCCCGACAGGGCCCGACAGAGCCCAGTAGAGCCCGACAGAGCCCGACAGAGCCCGACAGAGCCCGACAGTTCCCGACAGGGCCCAGTAGAGCCCGACAGAGCCCGACAGAGCCCGACAGAGCCCGACAGGGCCCGACAGAGCCCGACAGGGCCCGACAGGGCCCGACAGAGCCCGACAGAGCCCGACAGTTCCCGACAGGGCCCAGTAGAGCCCGACAGAGCCCGACAGAGCCCGACAGAGCCCGACAGGGCCCGACAGAGCCCGACAGAGCCCGACAGAGCCCGACATGGCCCGACAGAGCCCGACAGAGCCCGACAGAGCCCGACAGGGCCCGACAGGGCCCAGTAGAGCCCGACAGAGCCCGACAGAGCCCGACAGAACCCGACAGGGCCCAGTAGAGCCCGACAGAGCCCGACAGAGCCCGACAGAGCCCGACAGGGCCCGACAGCGCCCGACAGAGCCCGACAGGGCCCAGTAGAGCCCGACAGAGCCCGACAGAGCCCGACAGAGCCCGACAGGGCCCGACAGAGCCCGACAGAGCCCGACAGAGCCCGACAGGGCTCGACAGGGCCCAGTAGAGCCCGACAGAGCCCGACAGGGCCCGACAGAGCCCGACAGGGCCCGACAGAGCCCGACAGAGCCCGACAGAGCCCGACAGGGCCAAGTAGAGCCCGACAGAGCCCGACAGAGCCCGACAGAGCCCGAGAGAGCCCGACAGGGCCCGACAGAGCCCGACAGAGCCCGACAGGGCCCGACAGGTCCCGACAGAGCCCGACAGAGCCCGACAGAGCCCGACAGGGCCCGACAGAGCCCGACAGAGCCCGACAGGGCCCAGTAGAGCCCGACAGAGCCCGACAGAGCCCGACAGAGCCCGACAGAGCCCAGTAGATCCCGACAGAGCCCGACAGGTCCCAGTAGAGCCCGACAGAGCCCGACAGAGCCCGACAGAGCCCGACAGAGCCCAGTAGATCCCGACAGAGCCCGACAGAGCCCGACAGAGCCCGACAGGGCCCGACAGAGCCCGACAGGGCCCGACAGAGCCCGACAGGGCCCGACAGGGCCCGACAGAGCCCGACAGAGCCCGACAGAGCCCGACAGGGCCCAGTAGAGCCCGACAGAGCCCGACAGAGCCCGACAGGGCCCGACAGGGCCCGACAGACCCCGACAGGGCCCGACAGAGCCCGACAGAGCCCGACAGAGCCCAGTAGAGCCCGACAGAGCCCGACAGAGCCCGACAGAGCCCGACAGAACCCGACAGAGGCCGACAGAGCCCAGTAGAGCCCGACAGAACCCGACAGAGCCCGACAGAACCCGACAGAGCCCGACAGAGCCCGACAGGGCCCGACAGAGCCCGACAGAGCCCGACAGAGCCCGACAGGGTCCGACAGAGCCCGACAGAGCCCGACAGGGCCCGACAGAGCCCGACAGAGCCCGACAGGGCCCAGTAGAGCCCGACAGAGCCCGACAGAGCCCGACAGAGCCCGACAGAGCCCGACAGGCCCCGACAGAGCCCGACAGAGCCCGACAGGGCCCGACAGAGCCCGACAGAGCCCGACAGGGCCCGACAGAGCCCGACAGAGCCCGACAGGGCCCGACAGGGCCCAGTAGAGCCCGACAGAGCCTGACAGAGCCCGACAGAGCCCGACAGGGCCCGACAGAGTCCGACAGGGCCCGACAGGGCCCGACAGGGACCAGTAGAGCCCGACAGAGCCCGACACAGCCTGACAGAACCCGTCAGAGCCCGACAGAGCCCGACAGAGCCCGACAGAGCCCGACAGGGCCCGACAGAGCCTGACAGAGCCCATTAGAGCCCGACAGAGCCCGACAGAGCCCGACAGAGCCCGACAGGGCCCGACAGGGCCCGACAGAGCCCGACAGAGCCCGACAGAGCCCGACAGGGCCCGACAGAGCCCGACAGAGCCCGACAGGGCCCGACAGGGCCCGACAGAGCCCGACAGGGCCCGACAGAGCCCGACAGAGCCCGACAGGGCACGACAGAGCCCGACAGAGCCCGACAGGGCCCGACAGAGCCCGAAAGAGCCCGACAGAGCCCGACAGAACCCGACAGAGCCCGACAGAGTCCAGTAGAGCCCAGTAGAGCCCGACAGAGCCCGACAGAGCCCGACAGAACCCGACAGAGCCCGACAGAGCCCAGTAGAGCCCAGTAGAGCCCGACAGGGCCCGACAGGGCCCGACAGGGCCCAGTAGAGCCTGACAGAGCCCGACAGAACCCGTCAGAGCCCGACAGAGCCCGACAGAGCCCGACAGAGCCCGACAGAGTCCGACAGGGCCCGACAGAGCCCAGTAGAGCCCGACAGAGCCCGACAGGGCCCGACAGAGCCCGACAGAACCCGACAGAGGCCGACAGAGCCCAGTAGAGCCCGACAGAACCCGACAGAGCCCGACAGAGCCCGACAGGGCCCGACAGAGCCCGACAGAGCCCGACAGAGCCTGACAGGGCCCGACAGAGCCTGACAGAGCCCGACAGGGCCCAGTAGAGCCCGACAGAGCCCGACAGAGCCCGACAGAGCCCGACAGAGCCCGACAGGCCCCGACAGAGCCCGACAGAGCCCGACAGGGCCCGACAGAGCCCGACAGAGCCCGACAGGGCCCAACAGGGCCCAGTAGAGCCCGACAGAGCCCGACAGAGCCCGACAGAGCCCGACAGGGCCCGACAGAGCCCGACAGGGCCCGACAGGGCCCGACAGGGCCCAGTAGAGCCCGACAGAGCCCGACAGAGCCCGACAGAGCCCGACAGGGCCCGACAGAGTCCGACAGGGCCCGACAGGGCCCGACAGGGCCCAGTAGAGCCCGACAGAGCCCGACAGAGCCCGACAGAACCCGTCAGAGCCCGACAGAGCCCGACAGAGCCCGACAGAGCCTGACAGAGCCCGACAGGGCCCAGTAGAGCCCGACAGAGCCCGACAGAGCCCGACAGGCCCCGACAGAGCCCGACAGAGCCCGACAGGGCCCGACAGAGCCCGACAGAGCCCGACAGAGCCCGACAGGGCCCGACAGAGCCCGACAGAGCCCGACAGGGCCCGACAGAGCCCGACAGAGCCCGACAGGGCCCGACAGGGCCCAGTAGAGCCCGACAGGGCCCGACAGAGCCCGACAGGGCCCGACAGGGCCCGACAGGGCCCGACAGAGCCCGACAGAGCCCGACAGAGCCCGACAGAGCCCGACAGAGCCCGACAGGGCCCGACAGGGCCCAGTAGAGCCCTACAGAACCCGACAGAGCCCGACAGAGTCCGACAGGGCCCGACAGAGCCCGACAGGGCCCAGTAGAGCCCGACAGAGCCCGACAGAGCCCGACAGAACCCGTCAGAGCCCGACAGAGCCCGACAGAGCCCGACAGAGCCCGACAGGGCCCAGTAGAGCCCGACAGAGCCCGACAGAGCCCGACAGAGACCGACAGGGCCCGACAGAGCCCGACAGAGCCCGACAGAGCCCGACAGGGCCCGACAGGGCCCGACAGAGCCCGACAGAGCCCGACAGGGCCCAGTAGAGCCCGACAGAGCCCGACAGAGCCCGACAGGGCCCGACAGGGCCCGAGAGAGCCCAGTAGAGCCCGACAGAGCCCGACAGTGCCCGACAGAGCCCGACAGGGCCCGACAGGGCCCGACAGAGCCCAGTAGAGCCCGACAGAGCCCGACAGAGCCCGACAGAGCCCGACAGGGCCCGACAGAGCCCGACAGAGCCCGACAGGGCCCGACAGGGCCCGACAGAGCCCGACAGGGCCCGACAGAGCCCGACAGAGCCCGACAGGGCACGACAGAGCCCGACAGAGCCCGACAGGGCCCGACAGAGCCCGACAGAGCCCGACAGAGCCCGACAGAACCCGACAGAGCCCGACAGAGCCCAGTAGAGCCCAGTAGAGCCCGACAGAGCCCGACAGAGCCCGACAGAGCCCGACAGGGCCCGACAGGGCCCAGTAGAGCCCGACAGAGCCCGACAGAACCCGTCAGAGCCCGACAGAGCCCGACAGAGCCCGACAGAGCCCGACAGAGTCCGACAGGGCCCAGTAGAGCCCGACAGAGCCCGACAGAACCCGACAGAGCCCGAGAGGACCCGACAGAGCCCGACAGAGCCCGACAGAGCCCGACAGAGCCCGACAGGGCCCGACAGAACCCGACAGAGCCCGACAGAGCCCGACAGGGCCCGACAGGGCCCAGTAGAGCCCGACAGAGCCCGACAGAGCCCGACAGAGGCCGACAGGGCCCAGTAGAGCCCGACAGAGCCCGACAGAGCCCGACAGAGCCCGACAGGGCCCGACAGAGCCCGACAGAGCCCGACAGGGCCCGACAGAGCCCGACAGAGCCCGACAGGGCCCAGTAGAGCCCGACAGAGCCCGACAGAGCCCGACAGGGCCCGACAGGGCCCGACAGGGCCCGACAGAGCCCAGTAGAGCCCGACAGAGCCCGACAGGGCCCGACAGAGCTAGACAGGGCCCGACAGGGCCCGACAGAGCCCGACAGAGCCCGACAGAGCCCGACAGGGCCCAGTAGAGGCCGACAGAGCCCGACAGAGCCCGACAGGGCCCGACAGGGCCCGACAGAGCCCGACAGGGCCCGACAGAGCCCGACAGAGCCCGACAGAGCCCGACAGGGCCCAGTAGAGCCCGACAGAGCCCGACAGAGCCCGACAGGGCCCGACAGGGCCCGACAGGGCCCGACAGAGCCCAGTAGAGCCCGACAGAGCCCGACAGAGCCCGACAGAGCCCGACAGAACCCGACAGAGGCCGACAGAGCCCAGTAGAGCCCGACAGAGCCCGACAGAGCCCGACAGAGCCCGACAGAGCCCGAGAGGGCCCGACAGGGCCCAGTAGAGCCCGACAGAGCCCGACAGAGCCCGACAGAGCCCGACAGAACCCGACAGAGCCCGACAGAGCCCGACAGGGCCCGAAAGGGCCCGACAGGGCCCGACAGAGCCCGACAGAGCCCGACAGGGCCCAGTAGAGGCCGACAGAGCCCGACAGAGCCCAGTAGAGCCCGACAGAGCCCGACAGAGCCCGACAGAACCCGACAGAGCCCGACAGAGACCAATTGAGCCCGACAGAGCCCGACAGAGCCCGACAGAGCCCGACAGGGCCCGACAGGACCCAGTAGAGCCCGACAGAGCCCGACAGAGCCCGACAGAGCCCGACAGAACCCGACAGGGCCCAGTAGAGCCCGAAAGAGCCCGACAGAGCCCGACAGAGCCCGACAGGGCCCGACAGAGCCCGACAGAGCCCGACAGGGCCCGACAGGCCCCGACAGAGCCCAGTAGAGCCCGACAGAGCCCGACAGAGCCCGACAGAGCCCGACAGGGCCCAGTAGAGCCCGACAGAGCCCGACAGAGCCCGACAGGGCCCGACAGGGCCCGACAGGGCCCAGTAGAGCCCGACAGAGCCCGACAGAGCCCGACAGAGCCCGACAGAGCCCGACAGGCCCCGACAGAGCCCGACAGAGCCCGACAGGGCCCGACAGAGCCCGACAGAGCCCGACAGGGCCCAACAGGGCCCAGTAGAGCCCGACAGAGCCCGACAGAGCCCGACAGAGCCCGACAGGGCCCGACAGAGCCCGACAGGGCCCGACAGGGCCCGACAGGGCCCAGTAGAGCCCGACAGAGCCCGACAGAGCCCGACAGAGCCCGACAGGGCCCGACAGAGTCCGACAGGGCCCGACAGGGCCCGACAGGGCCCAGTAGAGCCCGACAGAGCCCGACAGAGCCCGACAGAACCCGTCAGAGCCCGACAGAGCCCGACAGAGCCCGACAGAGCCTGACAGAGCCCGACAGGGCCCAGTAGAGCCCGACAGAGCCCGACAGAGCCCGACAGGCCCCGACAGAGCCCGACAGAGCCCGACAGGGCCCGACAGAGCCCGACAGAGCCCGACAGAGCCCGACAGGGCCCGACAGAGCCCGACAGAGCCCGACAGGGCCCGACAGAGCCCGACAGAGCCCGACAGGGCCCGACAGGGCCCAGTAGAGCCCGACAGGGCCCGACAGAGCCCGACAGGGCCCGACAGGGCCCGACAGGGCCCGACAGAGCCCGACAGGGCCCGACAGGGCCCGACAGAGCCCAGTAGAGCCCGACAGAGCCCGACAGAGCCCGACAGAGCCCGACAGGGCCCGACAGGGCCCAGTAGAGCCCTACAGAACCCGACAGAGCCCGACAGAGTCCGACAGGGCCCGACAGAGCCCGACAGGGCCCAGTAGAGCCCGACAGAGCCCGACAGAGCCCGACAGAACCCGTCAGAGCCCGACAGAGCCCGACAGAGCCCGACAGAGCCCGACAGGGCCCAGTAGAGCCCGACAGAGCCCGACAGAGCCCGACAGAGACCGACAGGGCCCGACAGAGCCCGACAGAGCCCGACAGAGCCCGACAGGGCCCAGTAGAGCCCGACAGAGCCCGACAGAGCCCGACAGGGCCCGACAGGGCCCGAGAGAGCCCAGTAGAGCCCGACAGAGCCCGACAGTGCCCGACAGAGCCCGACAGGGCCCGACAGGGCCCGACAGAGCCCAGTAGAGCCCGACAGAGCCCGACAGAGCCCGACAGAGCCCGACAGGGCCCGACAGAGCCCGATCAGAGCCCGACAGGGCCCGACAGGGCCCGACAGAGCCGACAGGGCCCGACAGAGCCCGACAGAGCCCGACAGGGCACGACAGAGCCCGACAGAGCCCGACAGGGCCCGACAGAGCCCGACAGAGCCCGACAGAGCCCGACAGAACCCGACAGAGCCCGACAGAGCCCAGTAGAGCCCAGTAGAGCCCGACAGAGCCCGACAGAGCCCGACAGAGCCCGACAGGGCCCGACAGGGCCCAGTAGAGCCCGACAGAGCCCGACAGAACCCGTCAGAGCCCGACAGAGCCCGACAGAGCCGACAGAGCCCGACAGAGAGTCCGACAGGGCCCAGTAGAGGCCGACAGAGCCCGACAGAGCCCGACAGGGCCCGACAGGGCCCGACAGAGCCCGACAGGGCCCGACAGAGCCCGACAGAGCCCGACAGAGCCCGACAGGGCCCAGTAGAGCCCGACAGAGCCCGACAGAGCCCGACAGGGCCCGACAGGGCCCGACAGGGCCCGACAGAGCCCAGTAGAGCCCGACAGAGCCCGACAGAGCCCGACAGAGCCCGACAGAACCCGACAGAGGCCGACAGAGCCCAGTAGAGCCCGACAGAGCCCGACAGAGCCCGACAGAGCCCGACAGAGCCCGAGAGGGCCCGACAGGGCCCAGTAGAGCCCGACAGAGCCCGACAGAGCCCGACAGAGCCCGACAGAACCCGACAGAGCCCGACAGAGCCCGACAGGGCCCGAAAGGGCCCGACAGGGCCCGACAGAGCCCGACAGAGCCCGACAGGGCCCAGTAGAGGCCGACAGAGCCCGACAGAGCCCAGTAGAGCCCGACAGAGCCCGACAGAGCCCGACAGAGCCCGACAGAGCCCGACAGAGACCAATTGAGCCCGACAGAGCCCGACAGAGCCCGACAGAGCCCGACAGGGCCCGACAGGACCCAGTAGAGCCCGACAGAGCCCGACAGAGCCCGACAGAGCCCGACAGAACCCGACAGGGCCCAGTAGAGCCCGAAAGAGCCCGACAGAGCCCGACAGAGCCCGACAGGGCCCGACAGAGCCCGACAGAGCCCGACAGGGCCCGACAGGCCCCGACAGAGCCCAGTAGAGCCCGACAGAGCCCGACAGAGCCCGACAGAGCCCGACAGGGCCCAGTAGAGCCCGACAGAGCCCGACAGAGCCCGACAGGGCCCGACAGGGCCCGACAGGGCCCAGTAGAGCCCGACAGAGCCCGACAGGGCCCGACAGAGCCCGACAGAGCCCGACAGAGCCCGACATGGCCCGACAGAGCCCGACAGAGCCCGACAGAGCCCGACAGGGCCCGACAGGGCCCAGTAGAGCCCGACAGAGCCCGACAGAGCCCGACAGAACCCGACAGGGCCCAGTAGAGCCCGACAGGGCCCGACAGAGCCCGACAGAGCCCGACAGGGCCCGACAGAGCCCGACAGAGCCCGACAGGGCCCAGTAGAGCCCGACAGAGCCCGACAGAGCCCGACAGAGCCCGACAGGGCCCGACAGAGCCCGACAGAGCCCGACAGGGCCCGACAGGGCCCAGTAGAGCCCGACAGAGCCCGACAGGGCCCGACAGAGCCCGACAGGGCCCGACAGAGCCCGACAGAGCCCGACAGAGCCCGACAGAGCCCGAGAGAGCCCGACAGGGCCCGACAGAGCCCGACAGAGCCCGACAGGTCCCGACAGAGCCCGACAGGGCCCGACAGAGCCCGACAGAGCCCGACAGAGCCCGACAGGGCCCGACAGAGCCCGACAGAGCCCGACAGGGCCCAGTAGAGCCCGACAGAGCCCGACAGAGCCCGACAGAGCCCGACAGAGCCCAGTAGATCCCGACAGAGCCCGACAGAGCCCGACAGAGCCCGACAGGGCCCGACAGAGCCCGACAGGGCCCGACAGGGCCCGACAGAGCCCGACAGAGCCCGACAGAGCCCGACAGGGCCCAGTAGAGCCCGACAGAGCCCGACAGAGCCCGACAGGGCCCGACAGGGCCCGACAGAGCCCGACAGGGCCCGACAGAGCCCGACAGAGCCCGACAGGGCCCGACAGGGCCCGACAGGGCCCAGTAGAGCCCGACAGAGCCCGACAGAGCCCGACAGGGCCCGACAGGGCCCGACAGAGCCCGACAGAGCCCAGTAGAGCCCGACAGAGCCCGACAGAGCCCGACAGAACCCGACAGAGGCCGACAGAGCCCAGTAGAGCCCGACAGGGCCCGACAGAGCCCGACAGAGCCCGACAGGGCCCGACAGGGCCCGACAGGGCCCAGTAGAGCCCGACAGAGCCCGACAGAGCCCGACAGAGCCCGAGAGGGCCCGACAGGGCCCAGAAGAGCCCGACAGAGCCCGACAGAGCCTGACAGAGCCCGACAGAACCCGACAGAGCCCGACAGGGCCCGACAGGGCCCGACAGGGCCCGACAGGGCCCGACAGAGCCCGACAGAGCCCGACAGGGCCCAGTAGAGGCCGACAGAGCCCGACAGAGCCCAGTAGAGCCCGACAGAGCCCGACAGAGCCCGACAGAACCCGACAGAGCCCGACAGAGACCAATTGAGCCCGACAGAGCCCGACAGAGCCCGACAGAGCCCGACAGGGCCCGACAGGGCCCAGTAGAGCCCGACAGAGCCCAACAGAGCCCGACAGAGCCCGACAGAACCCGACAGGGCCCAGTAGAGCCCGACAGAGCCCGACAGAGCCCGACAGAGCCCGACAGGGCCCGACAGAGCCCGACAGAGCCCGACAGGGCCCGACAGGCCCCGACAGAGCCCAGTAGAGCCCGACAGAGCCCGACAGAGCCCGACAGAGCCCGACAGAGCCCGACAGGGCCCAGTAGAGCCCAGTAGAGCCCGACAGAGCCCGACAGGGCCCGACAGAGCCCGACAGAGCCCGACAGAGCCCGACAGGGCCCGACAGAGCCCGACAGAGCCCGACAGAGCCCGACAGGGCCCGACAGAGCCCGACAGGGCCCGACAGGGCCCAGTAGAGCCCGACAGAGCCCGACAGAGCCCGACAGGGCCCGACAGGGCCCGACAGGGCCCGACAGGGTCCAGTAGAGCCCGACAGAGCCCGACAGAGCCCGACAGAGCCCGACAGGGCCCGAGAGGGCCCAGTAGAGCCCGACAGAGCCCGACAGAGCCCGACAGAGCCCGACAGGGCCCGACAGAGTCCGACAGGGCCCGACAGGGCCCAGTAGAGCCCGACAGAGCCCGACAGAGCCCGACAGAGACCGACAGGGCCCGACAGAGCCCGACAGAACCCGACAGAGCCCGACAGGGCCCGACAGGGCCCGACAGGGCCCAGTAGAGCCCGACAGAGCCCGACAGGGCCCGACAGAGCCCGACAGAGCCCGACAGAGCCCGACATGGCCCGACAGAGCCCGACAGAGCCCGACAGAGCCCGACAGGGCCCGACAGGGCCCAGTAGAGCCCGACAGAGCCCGACAGAGCCCGACAGAACCCGACAGGGCCCAGTAGAGCCCGACAGAGCCCGACAGAGCCCGACAGGGCCCGACAGAGCCCGACAGAGCCCGACAGGGCCCAGTAGAGCCTGACAGAGCCCGACAGAGCCCGACAGAGCCCGACAGGGCCCGACAGAGCCCGACAGAGCCCGACAGGGCCCGACAGGGCCCGACAGAGCCCGACAGAGCCCGACAGGGCCCGACAGAGCCCGACAGAGCCCGACAGGGCCCAGTAGAGCCCGACAGAGCCTGACAGAGCCCGACAGAGCCCGAGAGAGCCCGACAGGGCCCGACAGAGCCCGACAGAGCCCGACAGAGCCCGACAGGGCCCGACAGAGCCCGACAGAGCCCGACAGAGCCCGACAGGGCCCGACAGAGCCCGACAGAGCCCGACAGGGCCCAGTAGAGCCCGACAGAGCCCGACAGAGCCCGACAGAGCCCGACAGAGCCCAGTAGATCCCGACAGAGCCCGACAGAGCCCGACAGAGGCCGACAGGGCCCGACAGAGCCCGACAGGGCCCGACAGGGCCCGACAGGGCCCGACAGAGCCCGACAGAGCCCGACAGGGCCCAGTAGATCCCGACAGAGCCCGACAGAGCCCGACAGAGCCCGACAGGGCCCGACAGAGCCCGACAGAGCCCGACAGGGCCCGACAGAGCCCGACAGAGCCCGACAGGGCCCAGTAGAGCCCGACAGAGCCCGACAGAGCCCGACAGAGCCCAACAGAGCTCGACAGAGCCCAGTAGAGCCCGACAGAGCCCGACAGAGCCCGACAGGGCCCAGTAGAGCCCGACAGAGCCCGACAGAGCCCGACAGGGCCCGACAGGGCCCGACAGAGCCCGACAGAGCCCAGTAGAGCCCGACAGAGCCCGACAGAGCCCGACAGAGCCCGACAGAGCCCGACAGGGCCCGACAGGGCCCAGTAGAGCCCGACAGAGCCCGACAGAGCCCGACAGAGCCCGACAGGGCCCGACAGAGCCCGACAGAGCCCGACAGGGCCCGACAGAGCCCGACAGGGCCCGACAGAGCCCGACAGAGCCCGACAGGGCCCGACAGAGCCCGACAGAGCCCGACAGGGCCCGACAGAGCCCGACAGAGCCCGACAGGGCCCGACAGAGCCCGACAGAGCCCGACAGAGCCCGACAGGGCCCGACAGAGCCCGACAGAGCCCGACAGAGCCCGACAGGGCCCGACAGGGCCCAGTAGAGCCCGACAGGGCCCGACAGAGCCCGACAGAGCCCGACAGGGCCCAGTAGAGCCCGACAGAGCCCGACAGAGCCCGACAGAGCCCAACAGAGCCCGACAGAGCCCAGTAGAGCACGACAGAGCCCGACAGAGCCCGACAGAGCCCGACAGGGCCCGACAGAGCCCGACAGGGCCCGACAGGGCCCGACAGAGCCCGACAGAGCCCGACAGGGCCCAGTAGAGCCCGACAGAGCCCGACAGAGCCCGACAGGGCCCGACAGGGCCCGACAGAGCCCGACAGAGCCCGACAGAGCCCGACAGGGCCCGACAGGGTTCGACAGGGCCCAGTAGAGCCCGACAGAGCCCGACAGAGCCCGACAGGGCCCGACAGGGCCCGACAGGGCCCGACAGAGCCCAGTAGAGCCCGACAGAGCCCGACAGAGCCCGACAGAGCCCGACAGAACCCGACAGAGGCCGACAGAGCCCAGTAGAGCCCGACAGAGCCCGACAGAGCCCGACAGAGCCCGACAGGGCCCGACAGGGCCCGAAAGAGCCCAGTAGAGCCCGACAGAGCCCGACAGAGCCCGACAGAGCCCGACAGAACCCGACAGAGCCCGACAGAGCCCGACAGGGCCCGACAGGGCCCGACAGAGCCCGACAGGGCCCAGTAGAGCCCGACAGAGCCCGACAGAGCCCAGTAGAGCCCGACAGAGCCCGACAGAGCCCGACAGAGCCCGACAGAACCTGACAGAGCCCGACAGAGACCAATTGAGCCCGACAGAGCCCGACAGAGCCCGACAGAGCCAGACAGGGCCCGACAGGGCCCAGTAGAGCCCGACAGAGCCCGACAGAGCCCGACAGAGCCCGACAGGGCCCGACAGAGCCCGACAGAGCCCGACAGGGCCCAGTAGAGCCCAGTAGAGCCCGACAGAGCCCGACAGAGCCCGACAGAGCCCGACAGAGCCCGACAGAGCCCGACAGGGCCCGACAGAGCCCGACAGAGCCCGACAGGGCCCGACAGGGCCCGACAGAGCCTGACAGAGCCTGACAGGGCCCAGTAGAGCCCGACAGAGCCCGACAGAGCCCGACAGAGCCCGACAGAGCCCGACAGGCCCCGACAGAGCCCGACAGAGCCCGACAGGGCCCGAAAGAGCCCGACAGGGCCCGACAGAGCCCGACAGGGCCCGACAGGGCCCAGTAGAGCCCGACAGAGCCCGACAGAGCCCGACAGGGCCCGACAGGGCCCGACAGGGCCCGACAGAGCCCGACAGGGCCCGACAGGGCCCGACAGAGCCCAGTAGAGCCCGACAGAGCCCGACAGAGCCCGACAGAGCCCGACAGGGCCTGACAGGGCCCAGTAGAGCCCGACAGAGCCCGACAGAGCCCGACAGAGCCCGACAGGGCCCGACAGGGCCCGACAGGGCCCAGTAGAGCCCGACAGAGCCCGACAGAGCCCGACAGAACCCGTCAGAGCCCGACAGAGCCCGACAGAGCCCGACAGAGCCCGACAGGGCCCGACAGAGCCCGACAGAGCCCGACAGGGCCCAGTAGAGCCCAGTAGAGCCCGACAGAGCCCGACAGGGCCCGACAGAGCCCGACAGAGCCCGACAGAGCCCGACAGGGCCCGACAGAGCCTGACAGAGCCTGACAGGGCCCAGTGGAGCCCGACAGAGCCCGACAGAGCCCGACAGAGCCCGACAGAGCCCGACAGGCCCCGACAGAGCCCGACAGAGCCCGACAGGGCCCGAAAGAGCCCGACAGGGCCCGACAGAGCCCGACAGGGCCCGACAGGGCCCAGTAGAGCCCGACAGAGCCCGACAGAGCCCGACAGGGCCCGACAGGGCCCGACAGGGCCCGACAGAGCCCGACAGGGCCCGACAGGGCCCGACAGAGCCCAGTAGAGCCCGACAGAGCCCGACAGAGCCCGACAGAGCCCGACAGGGCCTGACAGGGCCCAGTAGAGCCCGACAGAGCCCGACAGAGCCCGACAGAGCCCGACAGGGCCCGACAGGGCCCAGTAGAGCCCGACAGAGCCCGACAGAGCCCGACAGAACCCGTCAGAGCCCGACAGAGCCCGACAGAGCCCGACAGAGCCCGACAGGGCCCAGTAGAGCCCGACAGAGCCCGACAGAGCCCGACAGAGACCGACAGGGCCCGACAGAGCCCGACAGAGCCCGACAGAGCCCGACAGGGCCCGACAGGGCCCGACAGGGCCCAGTAGAGCCCGACAGAGCCCGACAGGGCCCGACAGAGCCCGACAGAGCCCAACATGGCCCGACAGAGCCCGACAGAGCCCGACAGAGCCCGACAGGGCCCGACAGGGCCCAGTAGAGCCCGACAGAGTCCGACAGAGCCCGACAGAACCCGACAGGGCCCAGTAGAGCCCGACAGAGCCCGACAGAGCCCGACAGGGCCCGACAGAGCCCGACAGAGCCCGACAGGGCCCAGTAGAGCCCGACAGAGCCCGACAGAGCCCGACAGGGCCCGACAGAGCCCGACAGAGCCCGTCAGAGCCCGACAGGGCCCGACAGGGCCCAGTAGAGCCCGACAGAGCCCGACAGGGCCCGACAGAGCCCGACAGAGCCCGACAGAGCCCGACAGAGCCCGACAGGGCCCAGTAGAGCCCGACAGAGCCCGACAGAGACCGACAGAGCCCGAGAGAGCCCGACAGGGCCCGACAGAGCCCGACAGAGCCCGACAGGGCCCGACAGGGCCCGACAGAGCCCGACAGGGCCCGACAGAGCCCGACAGAGCCCGACAGAGCCCGACAGGGCCCGACAGAGCCCGACAGAGCCCGACAGGGCCCAGTAGAGCCCGACAGAGCCCGACAGAGCCCGACAGAGCCCGACAGAGCCCAGTAGATCCCGACAGAGCCCGACAGAGCCCGACAGAGCCCGACAGGGCCCGACAGGGGCCAGTAGAGCCCGACAGAGCCCGACAGAGCCCGACAGAGCCCGACAGGGCCCGACAGAGCCCGACAGAGCCCGACAGGGCCCGACAGAGCCCGACAGAGCCCGACAGGGCCCAGTAGAGCCCGACAGAGCCCGACAGAGCCCGACAGAGCCCAACAGAGCCCGACAGAGCCCAGTAGAGCCCGACAGAGCCCGACAGAGCCCGACAGAGCCCGACAGGGCCCGACAGAGCCCGACAGGGCCCAGTAGAGCCCAGTAGAGCCCGACAGAGCCCGACAGGGCCCGACAGAGCCCGACAGAGCCCGACAGAGCCCGACAGGGCCCGACAGAGCCCGACAGAGCCCGACAGAGCCCGACAGGGCCCGACAGAGCCCGACAGGGCCCGACAGGGCCCAGTAGAGCCCGACAGAGCCCGACAGAGCCCGACAGGGCCCGACAGGGCCCGACAGGGCCCGACAGGGTCCAGTAGAGCCCGACAGAGCCCGACAGAGCCCGACAGAGCCCGACAGGGCCCGAGAGGGCCCAGTAGAGCCCGACAGAGCCCGACAGAGCCCGACAGAGCCCGACAGGGCCCGACAGAGTCCGACAGGGCCCGACAGGGCCCAGTAGAGCCCGACAGAGCCCGACAGAGCCCGACAGAGACCGACAGGGCCCGACAGAGCCCGACAGAACCCGACAGAGCCCGACAGGGCCCGACAGGGCCCGACAGGGCCCAGTAGAGCCCGACAGAGCCCGACAGGGCCCGACAGAGCCCGACAGAGCCCGACAGAGCCCGACATGGCCCGACAGAGCCCGACAGAGCCCGACAGAGCCCGACAGGGCCCGACAGGGCCCAGTAGAGCCCGACAGAGCCCGACAGAGCCCGACAGAACCCGACAGGGCCCAGTAGAGCCCGACAGAGCCCGACAGAGCCCGACAGGGCCCGACAGAGCCCGACAGAGCCCGACAGGGCCCAGTAGAGCCTGACAGAGCCCGACAGAGCCCGACAGAGCCCGACAGGGCCCGACAGAGCCCGACAGAGCCCGACAGGGCCCGACAGGGCCCAGTAGAGCCCGACAGAGCCCGACAGGGCCCGACAGAGCCCGACAGAGCCCGACAGGGCCCAGTAGAGCCCGACAGAGCCTGACAGAGCCCGACAGAGCCCGAGAGAGCCCGACAGGGCCCGACAGAGCCCGACAGAGCCCGACAGAGCCCGACAGGGCCCGACAGAGCCCGACAGAGCCCGACAGAGCCCGACAGGGCCCGACAGAGCCCGACAGAGCCCGACAGGGCCCAGTAGAGCCCGACAGAGCCCGACAGAGCCCGACAGAGCCCGACAGAGCCCAGTAGATCCCGACAGAGCCCGACAGAGCCCGACAGAGGCCGACAGGGCCCGACAGAGCCCGACAGGGCCCGACAGGGCCCGACAGGGCCCGACAGAGCCCGACAGAGCCCGACAGGGCCCAGTAGATCCCGACAGAGCCCGACAGAGCCCGACAGAGCCCGACAGGGCCCGACAGAGCCCGACAGAGCCCGACAGGGCCCGACAGAGCCCGACAGAGCCCGACAGGGCCCAGTAGAGCCCGACAGAGCCCGACAGAGCCCGACAGAGCCCAACAGAGCTCGACAGAGCCCAGTAGAGCCCGACAGAGCCCGACAGAGCCCGACAGGGCCCAGTAGAGCCCGACAGAGCCCGACAGAGCCCGACAGGGCCCGACAGGGCCCGACAGAGCCCGACAGAGCCCAGTAGAGCCCGACAGAGCCCGACAGAGCCCGACAGAGCCCGACAGAGCCCGACAGGGCCCGACAGGGCCCAGTAGAGCCCGACAGAGCCCGACAGAGCCCGACAGAGCCCGACAGGGCCCGACAGAGCCCGACAGAGCCCGACAGGGCCCGACAGAGCCCGACAGGGCCCGACAGAGCCCGACAGAGCCCGACAGGGCCCGACAGAGCCCGACAGAGCCCGACAGGGCCCGACAGAGCCCGACAGAGCCCGACAGGGCCCGACAGAGCCCGACAGAGCCCGACAGAGCCCGACAGGGCCCGACAGAGCCCGACAGAGCCCGACAGAGCCCGACAGGGCCCGACAGGGCCCAGTAGAGCCCGACAGGGCCCGACAGAGCCCGACAGAGCCCGACAGGGCCCAGTAGAGCCCGACAGAGCCCGACAGAGCCCGACAGAGCCCAACAGAGCCCGACAGAGCCCAGTAGAGCACGACAGAGCCCGACAGAGCCCGACAGAGCCCGACAGGGCCCGACAGAGCCCGACAGGGCCCGACAGGGCCCGACAGAGCCCGACAGAGCCCGACAGGGCCCAGTAGAGCCCGACAGAGCCCGACAGAGCCCGACAGGGCCCGACAGGGCCCGACAGAGCCCGACAGAGCCCGACAGAGCCCGACAGGGCCCGACAGGGTTCGACAGGGCCCAGTAGAGCCCGACAGAGCCCGACAGAGCCCGACAGGGCCCGACAGGGCCCGACAGGGCCCGACAGAGCCCAGTAGAGCCCGACAGAGCCCGACAGAGCCCGACAGAGCCCGACAGAACCCGACAGAGGCCGACAGAGCCCAGTAGAGCCCGACAGAGCCCGACAGAGCCCGACAGAGCCCGACAGGGCCCGACAGGGCCCGAAAGAGCCCAGTAGAGCCCGACAGAGCCCGACAGAGCCCGACAGAGCCCGACAGAACCCGACAGAGCCCGACAGAGCCCGACAGGGCCCGACAGGGCCCGACAGAGCCCGACAGGGCCCAGTAGAGCCCGACAGAGCCCGACAGAGCCCAGTAGAGCCCGACAGAGCCCGACAGAGCCCGACAGAGCCCGACAGAACCTGACAGAGCCCGACAGAGACCAATTGAGCCCGACAGAGCCCGACAGAGCCCGACAGAGCCAGACAGGGCCCGACAGGGCCCAGTAGAGCCCGACAGAGCCCGACAGAGCCCGACAGAGCCCGACAGGGCCCGACAGAGCCCGACAGAGCCCGACAGGGCCCAGTAGAGCCCAGTAGAGCCCGACAGAGCCCGACAGAGCCCGACAGAGCCCGACAGAGCCCGACAGAGCCCGACAGGGCCCGACAGAGCCCGACAGAGCCCGACAGGGCCCGACAGGGCCCGACAGAGCCTGACAGAGCCTGACAGGGCCCAGTAGAGCCCGACAGAGCCCGACAGAGCCCGACAGAGCCCGACAGAGCCCGACAGGCCCCGACAGAGCCCGACAGAGCCCGACAGGGCCCGAAAGAGCCCGACAGGGCCCGACAGAGCCCGACAGGGCCCGACAGGGCCCAGTAGAGCCCGACAGAGCCCGACAGAGCCCGACAGGGCCCGACAGGGCCCGACAGGGCCCGACAGAGCCCGACAGGGCCCGACAGGGCCCGACAGAGCCCAGTAGAGCCCGACAGAGCCCGACAGAGCCCGACAGAGCCCGACAGGGCCTGACAGGGCCCAGTAGAGCCCGACAGAGCCCGACAGAGCCCGACAGAGCCCGACAGGGCCCGACAGGGCCCGACAGGGCCCAGTAGAGCCCGACAGAGCCCGACAGAGCCCGACAGAACCCGTCAGAGCCCGACAGAGCCCGACAGAGCCCGACAGAGCCCGACAGGGCCCGACAGAGCCCGACAGAGCCCGACAGGGCCCAGTAGAGCCCAGTAGAGCCCGACAGAGCCCGACAGGGCCCGACAGAGCCCGACAGAGCCCGACAGAGCCCGACAGGGCCCGACAGAGCCTGACAGAGCCTGACAGGGCCCAGTGGAGCCCGACAGAGCCCGACAGAGCCCGACAGAGCCCGACAGAGCCCGACAGGCCCCGACAGAGCCCGACAGAGCCCGACAGGGCCCGAAAGAGCCCGACAGGGCCCGACAGAGCCCGACAGGGCCCGACAGGGCCCAGTAGAGCCCGACAGAGCCCGACAGAGCCCGACAGGGCCCGACAGGGCCCGACAGGGCCCGACAGAGCCCGACAGGGCCCGACAGGGCCCGACAGAGCCCAGTAGAGCCCGACAGAGCCCGACAGAGCCCGACAGAGCCCGACAGGGCCTGACAGGGCCCAGTAGAGCCCGACAGAGCCCGACAGAGCCCGACAGAGCCCGACAGGGCCCGACAGGGCCCAGTAGAGCCCGACAGAGCCCGACAGAGCCCGACAGAACCCGTCAGAGCCCGACAGAGCCCGACAGAGCCCGACAGAGCCCGACAGGGCCCAGTAGAGCCCGACAGAGCCCGACAGAGCCCGACAGAGACCGACAGGGCCCGACAGAGCCCGACAGAGCCCGACAGAGCCCGACAGGGCCCGACAGGGCCCGACAGGGCCCAGTAGAGCCCGACAGAGCCCGACAGGGCCCGACAGAGCCCGACAGAGCCCAACATGGCCCGACAGAGCCCGACAGAGCCCGACAGAGCCCGACAGGGCCCGACAGGGCCCAGTAGAGCCCGACAGAGTCCGACAGAGCCCGACAGAACCCGACAGGGCCCAGTAGAGCCCGACAGAGCCCGACAGAGCCCGACAGGGCCCGACAGAGCCCGACAGAGCCCGACAGGGCCCAGTAGAGCCCGACAGAGCCCGACAGAGCCCGACAGGGCCCGACAGAGCCCGACAGAGCCCGTCAGAGCCCGACAGGGCCCGACAGGGCCCAGTAGAGCCCGACAGAGCCCGACAGGGCCCGACAGAGCCCGACAGAGCCCGACAGAGCCCGACAGAGCCCGACAGGGCCCAGTAGAGCCCGACAGAGCCCGACAGAGACCGACAGAGCCCGAGAGAGCCCGACAGGGCCCGACAGAGCCCGACAGAGCCCGACAGGGCCCGACAGGGCCCGACAGAGCCCGACAGGGCCCGACAGAGCCCGACAGAGCCCGACAGAGCCCGACAGGGCCCGACAGAGCCCGACAGAGCCCGACAGGGCCCAGTAGAGCCCGACAGAGCCCGACAGAGCCCGACAGAGCCCGACAGAGCCCAGTAGATCCCGACAGAGCCCGACAGAGCCCGACAGAGCCCGACAGGGCCCGACAGGGGCCAGTAGAGCCCGACAGAGCCCGACAGAGCCCGACAGAGCCCGACAGGGCCCGACAGAGCCCGACAGAGCCCGACAGGGCCCGACAGAGCCCGACAGAGCCCGACAGGGCCCAGTAGAGCCCGACAGAGCCCGACAGAGCCCGACAGAGCCCAACAGAGCCCGACAGAGCCCAGTAGAGCCCGACAGAGCCCGACAGAGCCCGACAGAGCCCGACAGGGCCCAGTAGAGCCCGACAGAGCCCGACAGAGCCCGACAGGGCCCGACAGGGCCCGACAGAGCCCGACAGAGCCCGACAGAGCCTGACAGGGCCCGACAGGGCCCGACAGGGCCCAGTAGAGCCCGACAGAGCCTGACAGAGCCCGACAGGGCCCGACAGGGCCCGAGAGGGCCCGAGAGAGCCCAGTAGAGCCCGACAGAGCCCGACAGAGCCCGACAGAGCCTGACAGAACCCGACAGAGGCCGACAGAGCCCAGTAGAGCCCGACAGAGCCCGACAGAGCCCGACAGAGCCTGACAGGGCCCGACAGGGCCCGACAGGGCCCAGTAGAGCCCGACAGAGCCCGACAGAGCCCGACAGAGCCCGAGAGGGCCCGACAGGGCCCAGTAGAGCCCGACAGAGCCCGACAGAGCCCGACAGAGCCCGACAGAACCCGACAGAGCCCGACAGAGCCCGACAGGGCCCGACAGGGCCCGACAGGGCCCAGTAGAGCCCGACAGAGCCCGACAGAGCCCAGTAGAGCCCGACAGAGCCCGACAGAGCCCGACAGAGCCCGACAGAACCCGACAGAGCCCGACAGAGACCAATTGAGCCCGACAGAGCCCGACAGAGCCCGACAGAGCCTGACAGGGCCCGACAGGGCCCAGTAGAGCCCGACAGAGCCCGACAGAGCCCGACAGAGCCCGACAGAACCCGACAGGGCCCAGTAGAGCCCGACAGAGCCCGACAGAGCCCGACAGAGCCCGACAGGGCCCGACAGAGCCCGACAGAGCCCGACAGTGCCCGACAGGCCCCGACAGAGCCCAGTAGAGCCCGACAGAGCCCGACAGAGCCCGACAGAGCCCGACAGAGCCCGACAGGGCCCAGTAGAGCCCAGTAGAGCCCGACAGAGCCCGACAGGGCCCGACAGAGCCCGACAGAGCCCGACAGAGCCCGACAGGGCCCGACAGAGCCTGACAGAGCCCGACAGGGCCCAGTAGAGCCCGACAGATCCCGACAGAGCCCGACAGGCCCCGACAGAGCCCGACAGAGCCCGACAGGGCCCGACAGAGCCCGACAGGGCCCGACAGGGCCCGACAGGGCCCGACAGAGCCCGACAGGGCCCGACAGGGCCCGACAGAGCCCAGTAGAGCCCGACAGAGCCCGACAGAGCCCGACAGAGCCCGACAGGGCCCGACAGGGCCCAGTAGAGCCCGACAGAGCCCGACAGAGCCCGACAGAGCCCGACAGGGCCCGACAGAGCCCGACAGGGCCCGACAGGTCCCGACAGGGCCCAGTAGAGCCCGACAGGGCCCGACAGAGCCCGACAGAACCCGTCAGAGCCCGACAGAGCCCGACAGAGCCCGACAGAGCCCGACAGGGCCCAGTAGAGCCCGACAGAGCCCGACAGAGCCCGACAGAGACCGACAGGGCCCGACAGAGCCCAACAGAGCCCTACAGGGCCCGACAGGGCCCGACAGGGCCCAGTAGAGCCCGACAGAGCCCGACAGGGCCCGACAGAGCCCGACAGAGCCCGACAGAGCCCGACATGGCCCGACAGAGCCCGACAGAGCCCGACAGAGCCCGACAGGGCCCGACAGGGCCCAGTAGAGCCCGACAGAGCCCGACAGAGCCCGACAGAACCCGACAGGGCCCAGTAGAGCCCGACAGAGCCCGACAGAGCCCGACAGGGCCCGACAGAGCCCGACAGAGCCCGACAGGGCCCAGTAGAGCCCGACAGAGCCCGACAGAGCCCGACAGAGCCCGACAGGGCCCGACAGAGCCCGACAGAGCCCGACAGAGCCCGACAGGGCCCGACAGGGCCCAGTAGAGCCCGACAGAGCCCGACAGAGCCCTACAGAGCCCGACAGAACCCGACAGAGCCCGACAGAGCCCGACAGGGCCCGACAGGGCCCGACAGAGCCCGACAGAGCCCGACAGGGCCCAGTAGAGCCCGACAGAGCCCGACAGAGCCCAGTAGAGACCGACAGAGCCCGACAGAACCCGACAGAGCCCGACAGAGACCAATTGAGCCCGACAGAGCCCGACAGAGCCTGACAGAACCCGACAGAGGCCGACAGAGCCCAGTAGAGCCCGACAGAGCCCGACAGAGCCCGACAGAGCCCGACAGGGCCCGACAGGGCCCGACAGGGCCCAGTAGAGCCCGACAGAGCCCGACAGAGCCCGACAGAGCCCGAGAGGGCCCGACAGGGCCCAGTAGAGCCCGACAGAGCCCGACAGAGCCCGACAGAGCCCGACAGAACCCGACAGAGCCCGACAGAGCCCGACAGGGCCCGACAGGGCCCAGTAGAGCCCGACAGAGCCCGACAGAGCCCAGTAGAGCCCGACAGAGCCCGACAGAGCCCGACAGAGCCCGACAGAACCCGACAGAGCCCGACAGAGACCAATTGAGCCCGACAGAGCCCGACAGAGCCCGACAGAGCCTGACAGGGCCCGACAGGGCCCAGTAGAGCCCGACAGAGCCCGACAGAGCCCGACAGAGCCCGACAGAACCCGACAGGGCCCAGTAGAGCCCGACAGAGCCCGACAGAGCCCGACAGGGCCCGACAGAGCCCGACAGAGCCCGACAGTGCCCGACAGGCCCCGACAGAGCCCAGTAGAGCCCGACAGAGCCCGACAGAGCCCGACAGAGCCCGACAGAGCCCGACAGGGCCCAGTAGAGCCCAGTAGAGCCCGACAGAGCCCGACAGGGCCCGACAGAGCCCGACAGAGCCCGACAGAGCCCGACAGGGCCCGACAGAGCCTGACAGAGCCCGACAGGGCCCAGTAGAGCCCGACAGAGCCCGACAGAGCCCGACAGGCCCCGACAGAGCCCGACAGAGCCCGACAGGGCCCGACAGAGCCCGACAGAGCCCGACAGGGCCCGACAGAGCCCGACAGGGCCCGACAGGGCCCGACAGGGCCCGACAGAGCCCAGTAGAGCCCGACAGAGCCCGACAGAGCCCGACAGAGCCCGACAGGGCCCGACAGGGCCCAGTAGAGCCCGACAGAGCCCGACAGAGCCCGACAGAGCCCGACAGGGCCCGACAGAGCCCGACAGGGCCCGACAGGTCCCGACAGGGCCCAGTAGAGCCCGACAGGGCCCGACAGAGCCCGACAGAACCCGTCAGAGCCCGACAGAGCCCGACAGAGCCCGACAGAGCCCGACAGGGCCCAGTAGAGCCCGACAGAGCCCGACAGAGCCCGACAGAGACCGACAGGGCCCGACAGAGCCCGACAGAGCCCGACAGGGCCCGACAGGGCCCGACAGGGCCCAGTAGAGCCCGACAGAGCCCGACAGGGCCCGACAGAGCCCGACAGAGCCCGACAGAGCCCGACATGGCCCGACAGAGCCCGACAGAGCCCGACAGAGCCCGACAGGGCCCGACAGGGCCCAGTAGAGCCCGACAGAGCCCGACAGAGCCCGACAGAACCCGACAGGGCCCAGTAGAGCCCGACAGAGCCCGACAGAGCCCGACAGGGCCCGACAGAGCCCGACAGAGCCCGACAGGGCCCAGTAGAGCCCGACAGAGCCCGACAGAGCCCGACAGAGCCCGACAGGGCCCGACAGAGCCCGACAGAGCCCGACAGAGCCCGACAGGGCCCGACAGGGCCCAGTAGAGCCCGACAGAGCCCGACAGAGCCCTACAGAGCCCGACAGAACCCGACAGAGCCCGACAGAGCCCGACAGGGCCCGACAGGGCCCGACAGAGCCCGACAGAGCCCGACAGAACCCGACAGAGCCCGACAGAGACCAATTGAGCCCGACAGAGCCCGACAGAGCCCGACAGAGCCGACAGGGCCCGACAGGGCCCAGTAGAGCCCGACAGAGCCCGACAGAGCCCGACAGAGCCCGACAGAACCCGACAGGGCCCAGTAGAGCCCGACAGAGCCCGACAGAGCCTGACAGAGCCCGACAGGGCCCGACAGAGCCCGACAGAGCCCGACAGGGCCCGACAGAGCCCGACAGGGCCCGACAGAGCCTGACAGAGCCTGACAGGGCCCAGTAGAGCCCGACAGAGCCCGACAGAGCCCGACAGAGCCCGACAGAGCCCGACAGGCCCCGACAGAGCCCGACAGAGCCCGACAGGGCCCGACAGAGCCCGACAGAGCCCGACAGGGCCCGACAGAGCCCGACAGGGCCCGACAGGGCCCAGTAGAGCCCGACAGAGCCCGACAGAGCCCGACAGGGCCCGAGAGGGCCCGACAGGGCCCGACAGAGCCCGACAGGCCAACAGGTCCCGACAGAGCCCAGTAGAGCCCGACAGAGCCCGACAGAGCCCGACAGAGCCCGACAGGGCCCGACAGGGCCCAGTAGAGCCCGACAGAGCCCGACAGAGCCCGACAGAGCCCGACAGGGCCCGACAGAGCCCGACAGGGCCCGACAGGGCCCGACAGGGCCCAGTAGAGCCCGACAGAGCCCGACAGAGCCCGACAGAGCCCGACAGGGCCCGACAGAGCCCGACAGAGCCCGACAGAGCCCGACAGGGCCCAGTAGAGCCCGACAAAGCCCGACAGAGCCCGACAGAGACCGACAGGGCCCGACAGAGCCCGACAGAGCCCGACAGAGCCCGACAGGGCCCGACAGGGCCCGACAGGGCCCATTAGAGCCCGACAGAGCCCGACAGGGCCCGACAGAGCCCGACAGAGCCCGACATGGCCCGACAGAGGCCCGACAGAGCCCGACAGAGCCCGACAGGGCCCGACAGGGCCCAGTAGAGCCCGACAGAGACCGACAGAGCCCGACAGGGCCCGACAGAGCCCGACAGAGCCCGACAGAGCCCGACAGGGCCCGACAGAGCCCGACAGAGCCCGACAGGGCCCAGTAGAGCCCGACAGAGCCCGACAGAGCCCGACAGAGCCCGACAGGGCCCGACAGAGCCCGACAGAGCCCGTCAGAGCCCGACAGGGCCCGACAGGGCCCAGTAGAGCCCGACAGAGCCCGACAGGGCCCGACAGAGCCCGACAGAGCCCGACAGAGCCCGACAGAGCCCGACAGGGCCCAGTAGAGCCCGACAGAGCCCGACAGAGCCCGACAGAGCCCGAGAGAGCCCGACAGGGCCCGACAGAGCCCGACAGAGCCCGACAGGGCCCGACAGGGCCCGACAGAGCCCGACAGAGCCCGACAGGGCCCGACAGAGCCCGACAGAGCCCGACAGGGCCCAGTAGAGCCCGACAGTGCCCGACAGAGCCCGACAGAGCCCGACAGAGCCCAGTAGAGCCCGACAGAGCCCGACAGAGCCCTACAGAGCCCGACAGAACCGACAGAGCCCGACAGAGCCCGACAGGGCCCGACAGGGCCCGACAGAGCCCGACAGAGCCCGACAGGGCCCAGTAGAGCCCGACAGAGCCCGACAGAGCCCAGTAGAGACCGACAGAGCCCGACAGAACCCGACAGAGCCCGACAGAGACCAATTGAGCCCGACAGAGCCCGACAGAGCCTGACAGAACCCGACAGAGGCCGACAGAGCCCAGTAGAGCCCGACAGAGCCCGACAGAGCCCGACAGAGCCCGACAGGGCCCGACAGGGCCCGACAGGGCCCAGTAGAGCCCGACAGAGCCCGACAGAGCCCGACAGAGCCCGAGAGGGCCCGACAGGGCCCAGTAGAGCCCGACAGAGCCCGACAGAGCCCGACAGAGCCCGACAGAACCCGACAGAGCCCGACAGAGCCCGACAGGGCCCGACAGGGCCCAGTAGAGCCCGACAGAGCCCGACAGAGCCCAGTAGAGCCCGACAGAGCCCGACAGAGCCCGACAGAGCCCGACAGAACCCGACAGAGCCCGACAGAGACCAATTGAGCCCGACAGAGCCCGACAGAGCCCGACAGAGCCTGACAGGGCCCGACAGGGCCCAGTAGAGCCGAACAGAGCCCGACAGAGCCCGACAGAGCCCGACAGAACCCGACAGGGCCCAGTAGAGCCCGACAGAGCCCGACAGAGCCCGACAGGGCCCGACAGAGCCCGACAGAGCCCCGACAGTGCCCGACAGGCCCCGACAGAGCCCAGTAGAGCCCGACAGAGCCCGACAGAGCCCGACAGAGCCCGACAGAGCCCGACAGGGCCCAGTAGAGCCCAGTAGAGCCCGACAGAGCCCGACAGGGCCCGAGAGCCCGACAGAGCCCGACAGAGCCCGACAGGGCCCGACAGAGCCTGACAGAGCCCGACAGGGCCCAGTAGAGCCCGACAGAGCCCGACAGAGCCCGACAGGCCCCGACAGAGCCCGACAGAGCCCGACAGGGCCGACAGAGCCCGACAGAGCCCGACAGGGCCCGGACAGAGCCCGACAGGGCCCGACAGGCCCGACAGGGCCCGACAGAGCCCAGTAGAGCCCGACAGAGCCCGACAGAGCCCGACAGAGCCCGACAGGGCCCGACAGGGCCCAGTAGAGCCCGACAGAGCCCGACAGAGCCCGACAGAGCCCGACAGGGCCCGACAGAGCCCGACAGGGCCCGACAGGTCCCGACAGGGCCCAGTAGAGCCCGACAGGGCCCGACAGAGCCCGACAGAACCCGTCAGAGGCCCGACAGAGCCCGACAGAGCCCGACAGAGCCCGACAGGGCCCAGTAGAGCCCGACAGAGCCCGACAGAGCCCGACAGAGACCGACAGGGCCCGACAGAGCCCGACAGAGCCCGACAGGGCCCGACAGGGCCCGACAGGGCCCAGTAGAGCCCGACAGAGCCCGACAGGGCCCGACAGAGCCCGACAGAGCCCGACAGAGCCCGACATGGCCCGACAGAGCCCGACAGAGCCCGACAGAGCCCGACAGGGCCCGACAGGGCCCAGTAGAGCCCGAAAGAGACCGACAGAGCCCGACAGAACCCGACAGGGCCCAGTAGAGCCCGACAGAGCCCGACAGAGCCCGACAGGGCCCGACAGAGCCCGACAGAGCCCGACAGGGCCCAGTAGAGCCCCGACAGAGCCCGACAGAGCCCGACAGAGCCCGACAGGGCCCGACAGAGCCCGACAGAGCCCGACAGAGCCCGACAGGGCCCGACAGGGCCCAGTAGAGCCCGACAGAGCCCGACAGAGCCCTACAGAGCCCGACAGAACCCGACAGAGCCCGACAGAGCCCGACAGGGCCCGACAGGGCCCGACAGAGCCCGACAGAGCCCGACAGAACCCGACAGAGCCCGACAGAGACCAATTGAGCCCGACAGAGCCCGACAGAGCCCGACAGAGCCCGACAGGGCCCGACAGGGCCCAGTAGAGCCCGACAGAGGCCCGACAGAGCCCGACAGAGCCCGACAGAACCCGACAGGGCCCAGTAGAGCCCGACAGAGCCCGACAGAGCCTGACAGAGCCCGACAGGGCCCGACAGAGCCCGACAGAGCCCGACAGGGCCCGACAGAGCCCGACAGGGCCCGACAGAGCCTGACAGAGCCTGACAGGGCCCAGTAGAGCCCGACAGAGCCCGACAGAGCCCGACAGAGCCCGACAGAGCCCGACAGGCCCCGACAGAGCCCGACAGAGCCGACAGGGCCCGACAGAGCCCGACAGAGCCCGACAGGCCCGACAGAGCCCGACAGGGCCCGACAGGGCCCAGTAGAGCCCGACAGAGCCCGACAGAGCCCGACAGGGCCCGAGAGGGCCCGACAGGGCCCGACAGAGCCCGACAGGGCCCAACAGGGCCCGACAGAGCCCAGTAGAGCCCGACAGAGCCCGACAGAGCCCGACAGAGCCCGACAGGGCCCGACAGGGCCCAGTAGAGCCCGACAGAGCCCGACAGAGCCCGACAGGGCCCGACAGAGCCCGACAGGGCCCGACAGGGCCCGACAGGGCCCAGTAGAGCCCGACAGAGCCCGACAGAGCCCGACAGAACCCGTCAGAGCCCGACAGAGCCCGACAGAGCCCGACAGAGCCCGACAGGGCCCAGTAGAGCCCGACAGAGCCCGACAGAGCCCGACAGAGACCGACAGGGCCCGACAGAGCCCGACAGAGCCCGACAGAGCCCGACAGGGCCCGACAGGGCCCGACAGGGCCCATTAGAGCCCGACAGAGCCCGACAGGGCCCGACAGAGCCCGACAGAGCCCGACATGGCCCGACAGAGCCCGACAGAGCCCGACAGAGCCCGACAGGGCCCGACAGGGCCCGACAGAGCCCGACAGAGCCCGACAGGGCCCAGTAGAGCCCGACAGAGCCCGACAGAGCCCGACAGAGCCCGACAGGGCCCGACAGAGCCCGACAGAGCCCGTCAGAGCCCGACAGGGCCCGACAGGGCCCAGTAGAGCCCGACAGAGCCCGACAGGGCCCGACAGAGCCCGACAGAACCCGACAGAGCCCGACAGAGCCCGACAGGGCCCAGTAGAGCCCGACAGAGCCCGACAGAGCCCGACAGAGCCCGAGAGAGCCCGACAGGGCCCGACAGAGCCCGACAGAGCCCGACAGGGCCCGACAGGGCCCGACAGAGCCCGACAGAGCCCGACAGGGCCCGACAGAGCCCGACAGAGCCCGACAGGGCCCAGTAGAGCCCGACAGTGCCCGACAGAGCCCGACAGAGCCCGACAGAGCCCAGTAGATCCCGACAGAGCCCGACAGAGCCCGACAGAGCCCGACAGGGCCCGACAGAGCCCGACAGGGCCCGACAGGGCCCGACAGAGCCCGACAGGGCCCGACAGGGCCCAGTAGAGCCCGACAGAGCCCGACAGAGCCCGACAGAGCCCGACAGGGCCCGACAGAGCCCGACAGAGCCCGACAGGGCCCGACAGAGCCTGACAGAACCCGACAGAGGCCGACAGAGCCCAGTAGAGCCCGACAGAGCCCGACAGAGCCCGACAGAGCCCGACAGGGCCCGACAGGGCCCGACAGGGCCCAGTAGAGCCCGACAGAGCCCGACAGAGCCCGACAGAGCCCGAGAGGGCCCGACAGGGCCCAGTAGAGCCCGACAGAGCCCGACAGAGCCCGACAGAGCCCGACAGAACCCGACAGAGCCCGACAGAGCCCGACAGGGCCCGACAGGGCCCGACAGGGCCCAGTAGAGCCCGACAGAGCCCGACAGAGCCCAGTAGAGCCCGACAGAGCCCGACATAGCCCGACAGAGCCCGACAGAGCCCGACAGAACCCGACAGAGCCCGACAGAGACCAATTGAGCCCGACAGAGCCCGACAGAGCCCGACAGAGCCCGACAGGGCCCGACAGGGCCCAGTAGAGCCCGACAGAGCCCGACAGAGCCCGACAGAGCCCGACAGAACCCGACAGGGCCCAGTAGAGCCCGACAGAGCCCGACAGAGCCCGACAGAGCCCGACAGGGCCCGACAGAGCCCGACAGAGCCCGACAGTGCCCGACAGGCCCCGACAGAGCCCAGTAGAGCCCGACAGAGCCCGACAGAGCCCGACAGAGCCCGACAGAGCCCGACAGGGCCCAGTAGATCCCAGTATAGCCCGACAGAGCCCGACAGGGCCCGACAGAGCCCGACAGAGCCCGACAGAGCCCGACAGGGCCCGACAGAGCCTGACAGAGCCCGACAGGGCCCAGTAGAGCCCGACAGAGCCCGACAGGCCCCGACAGAGCCCGACAGAGCCCGACAGGGCCCGACAGAGCCCGACAGGGCCCGACAGGGCCCGACAGGGCCCGACAGAGCCCGACAGAGCCCGACAGGGCCCAGTAGAGCCCGACAGAGCCCGACAGAGCCCGACAGAGACCGACAGGGCCCGACAGAGCCCGACAGAGCCCGACAGGGCCCGACAGGGCCCGACAGGGCCCAATAGAGCCCGACAGAGCCCGACAGGGCCCGACAGAGCCCGACAGAGCCCGACAGAGCCCGACATGGCCCGACAGAGCCCGACAGAGCCCGACAGAGCCCGACAGGGCCCGACAGGGCCCAGTAGAGCCCGACAGAGCCCGACAGAGCCCGACAGAACCTGACAGGGCCCAGTAGAGCCCGACAGAGCCCGACAGAGCCCGACAGGGCCCGACAGAGCCCGACAGAGCCCGACAGGGCCCAGTAGAGCCCGACAGAGCCCGACAGAGCCCGACAGAGCCCGACAGGGCCCGACAGAGCCCGACAGAGCCCGACAGAGCCCGACAGGGCCCAGTAGAGCCCGACAGAGCCCGACAGAGCCCGACAGAGCCCGACAGAGCCCGACAGGGCCCGACAGAGCCCGACAGGGCCCGACAGGGCCCGACAGAGCCCGACAGGGCCCGACAGGGCCCAGTAGAGCCCGACAGAGCCCGACAGAGCCCGACAGGGCCCGACAGAGCCCGACAGAGCCCGACAGGGCCCGACAGAGCCTGACAGAACCCAACAGAGGCCGACAGAGCCCAGTAGAGCCCGACAGAGCCCGACAGAGCCCGACAGAGCCCGACAGGGCCCGACAGGGCCCGACAGGGCCCAGTAGAGCCCGACAGAGCCCGACAGAGCCCGACAGAGCCCGAGAGGGCCCGACAGGGCCCAGTAGAGCCCGACAGAGCCCGACAGAGCCCGACAGAGCCCGACAGAACCCGACAGAGCCCGACAGAGCCCGACAGGGCCCGACAGGGCCCGACAGGGCCCAGTAGAGCCCGACAGAGCCCGACAGAGCCCAGTAGAGCCCGACAGAGCCCGACAGAGCCCGACAGAGCCCGACAGAGCCCGACAGAACCCGACAGAGCCCGACAGAGACCAATTGAGCCCGACAGAGCCCGACAGAGCCCGACAGAGCCCGACAGGGCCCGACAGGGCCCAGTAGAGCCCGACAGAGCCCGACAGAGCCCGACAGAGCCCGACAGAACCCGACAGGGCCCAGTAGAGCCCGACAGAGCCCGACAGAGCCCGACAGAGCCCGACAGGGCCCGACAGAGCCCGACAGAGCCCGACAGTGCCCGACAGGCCCCGACAGAGCCCAGTAGAGCCCGACAGAGCCCGACAGAGCCCGACAGAGCCCGACAGAGCCCGACAGGGCCCAGTAGAGCCCAGTATAGCCCGACAGAGCCCGACAGGGCCCGACAGAGCCCGACAGAGCCCGACAGAGCCCGACAGGGCCCGACAGAGCCTGACAGAGCCCGACAGGGCCCAGTAGAGCCCGACAGAGCCCGACAGAGCCCGACAGGCCCCGACAGAGCCCGACAGAGCCCGACAGGGCCCGACAGAGCCCGACAGGGCCCGACAGGGCCCGACAGGGCCCGACAGAGCCCGACAGAGCCCGACAGGGCCCAGTAGAGCCCGACAGAGCCCGACAGAGCCCGACAGAGACCGACAGGGCCCGACAGAGCCCGACAGAGCCCGACAGGGCCCGACAGGGCCCGACAGGGCCCAATAGAGCCCGACAGAGCCCGACAGGGCCCGACAGAGCCCGACAGAGCCCGACAGAGCCCGACATGGCCCGACAGAGCCCGACAGAGCCCGACAGAGCCCGACAGGGCCCGACAGGGCCCAGTAGAGCCCGACAGAGCCCGACAGAGCCCGACAGAACCCGACAGGGCCCAGTAGAGCCCGACAGAGCCCGACAGAGCCCGACAGGGCCCGACAGAGCCCGACAGAGCCCGACAGGGCCCAGTAGAGCCCGACAGAGCCCGACAGAGCCCGACAGAGCCCGACAGGGCCCGACAGAGCCCGACAGAGCCCGACAGAGCCCGACAGGGCCCAGTAAAGCCCGACAGAGCCCGACAGAGCCCGACAGAGCCCGAGAGGGCCCGACAGGGCCCAGTAGAGCCCGACAGAGCCCGACAGGGCCCGACAGAGCCCGACAGAACCCGAGAGAGCCCGACAGAGCCCGACAGGGCCCGACAGGGCCCGACAGAGCCCGACAGAGCCCGACAGGGCCCAGTAGAGCCCGACAGAGCCCGACAGAGCCCAGTAGAGCCCGACAGAGCCCGAAAGAGCCCGACAGAACCCGACAGAGCCCGACAGAGACCAATTGAGCCCGACAGAGCCCGACAGAGCCCGACAGAGCCCGACAGGGCCTGACAGGGCCCAGTAGAGCCCGACAGAGCCCGACAGAGCCCGACAGAGCCCGACAGAACCCGACAGGGCCCAGTAGAGCCCGACAGAGCCCGACAGAGCCCGACAGAGCCCGACAGGGCCCGACAGAGCCCGACAGAGCCCGACAGCGCCCAGTAGAGCCCAGTAGAGCCCGACAGAGCCCGACAGGGCCCGACAGAGCCCGACAGAGCCCGACAGAGCCCGACAGGGCCCGACAGAGCCTGACAGAGCCTGACAGGGCCCAGTAGAGCCCGACAGAGCCCGACAGAGCCCGACAGAGCCCGACAGAGCCCGACAGTCCCCGACAGAGCCCGACAGAGCCCGACAGGGCCCGACAGAGCCCGACAGAGCCCGACAGGGCCCGACAGAGCCCGACAGGGCCCGACAGGGCCCAGTAGAGCCCGACAGAGCCCGACAGAGCCCGACAGGGCCCGACAGGGCCCGACAGGGCCCGACAGAGCCCGACAGGGCCCGACAGGGCCCGACAGAGCCCAGTAGAGCCCGACAGAGCCCGACAGAGCCCGACAGAGCCCGACAGGGCCCGACAGGGTCCAGTAGAGCCCGACAGAGCCCGACAGAGCCCGACAGAGCCCGACAGGGCCCGACAGGGCCCGACAGGGCCCAGTAGAGCCCGACAGAGCCCGACAGAGCCCGACAGAACCCGTCAGAGCCCGACAGAGCCCGACAGAGCCCGACAGAGCCCGACAGGGCCCAGTAGAGCCCGACAGAGCCCGACAGAGCCCGACAGAGACCGACAGGGCCCGACAGAACCCGACAGAGCCCGACAGAGCCCGACAGGGCCCGACAGGGCCCGACAGGGCCCAGTAGAGCCCGACAGAGCCCGACAGGGCCCGACAGAGCCCGACAGAGCCCGACATGGCCCGACAGAGCCCGACAGAGCCCAACAGAGCCCGACAGGGCCCGACAGGGCCCAGTAGAGCCCGACAGAGCCCGACAGAGCCCGACAGAACCCGACAGGGCCCAGTAGAGCCCGACAGAGCCCGACAGAGCCCGACAGGGCCCGACAGAGCCCGACAGAGCCCGACAGGGCCCAGTAGAGCCCGACAGAGCCCGACAGAGCCCGACAGGGCCCGACAGAGCCCGACAGAGCCCGTCAGAGCCCGACAGGGCCCGACAGGGCCCGACAGGGCCCAGTAGAGCCCGACAGAGCCCGACAGAGCCCAACAGAGCCCGAGAGAGCCCGACAGGGCCCGACAGAGCCCGACAGAGCCCGACAGGGCCCGACAGGGCCCGACAGAGCCCGACAGGGCCCGACAGAGCCCGACAGAGCCCGACAGAGCCCGACAGAGCCCAGTAGATCCCGACAGAGCCCGACAGAGCCCGACAGAGCCCGACAGGGCCCGACAGGGCCCGACAGAGCCCGACAGAGCCCGACAGGGCCCAGTAGAGCCCGACAGAGCCCGACAGAGCCCGACAGAGCCCGACAGGGCCCGACAGAGCCCGACAGAGCCCGACAGGGCCCGACAGAGCCCGACAGAGCCCGACAGGGCCCAGTAGAGCCCGACAGAGCCCGACAGAGCCCGACAGAGCCCAACAGAGCCCGACAGAGCCCAGTAGAGCCCGACAGAGCCCGACAGAGCCCGACAGAGCCCGACAGGGCCCAGTAGAGCCCGACAGAGCCCGACAGAGCCCGACAGGGCCCGACAGGGCCCGACAGAGCCCGACAGAGCCCGACAGGGCCCGACAGGGCCCGACAGGGCCCAGTAGAGCCCGACAGAGCCTGACAGAGCCCGACAGGGCCCGACAGGGCCCGAGAGGGCCCGAGAGAGCCCAGTAGAGCCCGACAGAGCCCAACAGAGCCCGACAGAGCCTGACAGAACCCGACAGAGGCCGACAGAGCCCAGTAGAGCCCGACAGAGCCCGACAGAGCCCGACAGAGCCCGACAGGGCCCGACAGGGCCCGACAGGGCCCAGTAGAGCCCGACAGAGCCCGACAGAGCCCGACAGAGCCCGACAGAGCCCGAGAGGGCCCGACAGGGCCCAGTAGAGCCCGACAGAGCCCGACAGAACCCGACAGAGCCCGACAGAGCCCGACAGGGCCAGACAGGGCCCGACAGGGCCCGACAGGGCCCAGTAGAGCCCGACAGAGCCCGACAGAGCCCAGTAGAGCCCGACAGAGCCCGACAGAGCCCGACAGAGCCCGACAGACCCGACAGAGCCCGACAGAGACCAATTGAGCCCGACAGAGCCCGACAGAGCCCGACAGAGCCCGACAGGGCCCGACAGGGCCCAGTAGAGCCCGACAGAGACCGACAGAGCCCGACAGAGCCCGACAGAACCCGACAGGGCCCAGTAGAGCCCGACAGAGCCCGACAGAGCCCGACAGAGCCCGACAGAGCCCGACAGGGCCCGACAGAGCCCGACAGGCCCCGACAGAGCCCAGTAGAGCCCGACAGAGACCGACAGAGCCCGACAGAGCCCGACAGAGCCCGACAGGGCCCAGTAGAGCCCAGTAGAGCCCGACAGAGCCCGACAGGGCCCGACAGAGCCCGACAGAGCCCGACAGAGCCCGACAGGGCCCGACAGAGCCTGACAGAGCCCGACAGGGCCCAGTAGAGCCCGACAGAGCCCGACAGAGCCCGACAGGCCCCGACAGAGCCCGACAGAGCCCGACAGGGCCCGACAGAGCCCGACAGAGCCCGACAGGGCCCGACAGGGCCCGACAGAGCCCGACAGAGCCCGACAGGGCCCAGTAGAGCCCGACAGAGCCCGACAGAGCCCGACAGAGACCGACAGGGCCCGACAGAGCCCGACAGAGCCCGACAGGGCCCGACAGGGCCCGACAGGGCCCAGTAGAGCCCGACAGAGCCCGACAGGGCCCGACAGAGCCCGACAGAGCCCGACAGAGCCCGACATGGCCCGACAGAGCCCGACAGAGCCCGACAGAGCCCGACAGGGCCCAACAGGGCCCAGTAGAGCCCGACAGAGCCCGACAGAGCCCGACAGAACCCGACAGAACCCGTCAGAGCCCGACAGAGCCCGACAGAGCCCGACAGAGCCCGACAGGGCCCAGTAGAGCCCGACAGAGCCCGACAGAGCCCGACAGAGACCGACAGGGCCCGACAGAGCCCGACAGAGCCCGACAGAGCCCGACAGGGCCCGACAGGGCCCGACAGGGCCCATTAGAGCCCGACAGAGCCCGACAGGGCCCGACAGAGCCCGACAGAGCCCGACATGGCCCGACAGAGCCCGACAGAGCCCGACAGAGCCCGACAGGGCCCGACAGGGCCCGACAGAGCCCGACAGAGCCCGACAGGGCCCAGTAGAGCCCGACAGAGCCCGACAGAGCCCGACAGAGCCCGACAGGGCCCGACAGAGCCCGACAGAGCCCGTCAGAGCCCGACAGGGCCCGACAGGGCCCAGTAGAGCCCGACAGAGCCCGACAGGGCCCGACAGAGCCCGACAGAACCCGACAGAGCCCGACAGAGCCCGACAGGGCCCAGTAGAGCCCGACAGAGCCCGACAGAGCCCGACAGAGCCCGAGAGAGCCCGACAGGGCCCGACAGAGCCCGACAGAGCCCGACAGGGCCCGACAGGGCCCGACAGAGCCCGACAGAGCCCGACAGGGCCCGACAGAGCCCGACAGAGCCCGACAGGGCCCAGTAGAGCCCGACAGTGCCCGACAGAGCCCGACAGAGCCCGACAGAGCCCAGTAGATCCCGACAGAGCCCGACAGAGCCCGACAGAGCCCGACAGGGCCCGACAGAGCCCGACAGGGCCCGACAGGGCCCGACAGAGCCCGACAGGGCCCGACAGGGCCCAGTAGAGCCCGACAGAGCCCGACAGAGCCCGACAGAGCCCGACAGGGCCCGACAGAGCCCGACAGAGCCCGACAGGGCCCGACAGAGCCTGACAGAACCCGACAGAGGCCGACAGAGCCCAGTAGAGCCCGACAGAGCCCGACAGAGCCCGACAGAGCCCGACAGGGCCCGACAGGGCCCGACAGGGCCCAGTAGAGCCCGACAGAGCCCGACAGAGCCCGACAGAGCCCGAGAGGGCCCGACAGGGCCCAGTAGAGCCCGACAGAGCCCGACAGAGCCCGACAGAGCCCGACAGAACCCGACAGAGCCCGACAGAGCCCGACAGGGCCCGACAGGGCCCGACAGGGCCCAGTAGAGCCCGACAGAGCCCGACAGAGCCCAGTAGAGCCCGACAGAGCCCGACATAGCCCGACAGAGCCCGACAGAGCCCGACAGAACCCGACAGAGCCCGACAGAGACCAATTGAGCCCGACAGAGCCCGACAGAGCCCGACAGAGCCCGACAGGGCCCGACAGGGCCCAGTAGAGCCCGACAGAGCCCGACAGAGCCCGACAGAGCCCGACAGAACCCGACAGGGCCCAGTAGAGCCCGACAGAGCCCGACAGAGCCCGACAGAGCCCGACAGGGCCCGACAGAGCCCGACAGAGCCCGACAGTGCCCGACAGGCCCCGACAGAGCCCAGTAGAGCCCGACAGAGCCCGACAGAGCCCGACAGAGCCCGACAGAGCCCGACAGGGCCCAGTAGATCCCAGTATAGCCCGACAGAGCCCGACAGGGCCCGACAGAGCCCGACAGAGCCCGACAGAGCCCGACAGGGCCCGACAGAGCCTGACAGAGCCCGACAGGGCCCAGTAGAGCCCGACAGAGCCCGACAGGCCCCGACAGAGCCCGACAGAGCCCGACAGGGCCCGACAGAGCCCGACAGGGCCCGACAGGGCCCGACAGGGCCCGACAGAGCCCGACAGAGCCCGACAGGGCCCAGTAGAGCCCGACAGAGCCCGACAGAGCCCGACAGAGACCGACAGGGCCCGACAGAGCCCGACAGAGCCCGACAGGGCCCGACAGGGCCCGACAGGGCCCAATAGAGCCCGACAGAGCCCGACAGGGCCCGACAGAGCCCGACAGAGCCCGACAGAGCCCGACATGGCCCGACAGAGCCCGACAGAGCCCGACAGAGCCCGACAGGGCCCGACAGGGCCCAGTAGAGCCCGACAGAGCCCGACAGAGCCCGACAGAACCTGACAGGGCCCAGTAGAGCCCGACAGAGCCCGACAGAGCCCGACAGGGCCCGACAGAGCCCGACAGAGCCCGACAGGGCCCAGTAGAGCCCGACAGAGCCCGACAGAGCCCGACAGAGCCCGACAGGGCCCGACAGAGCCCGACAGAGCCCGACAGAGCCCGACAGGGCCCAGTAGAGCCCGACAGAGCCCGACAGAGCCCGACAGAGCCCGACAGAGCCCGACAGGGCCCGACAGAGCCCGACAGGGCCCGACAGGGCCCGACAGAGCCCGACAGGGCCCGACAGGGCCCAGTAGAGCCCGACAGAGCCCGACAGAGCCCGACAGGGCCCGACAGAGCCCGACAGAGCCCGACAGGGCCCGACAGAGCCTGACAGAACCCAACAGAGGCCGACAGAGCCCAGTAGAGCCCGACAGAGCCCGACAGAGCCCGACAGAGCCCGACAGGGCCCGACAGGGCCCGACAGGGCCCAGTAGAGCCCGACAGAGCCCGACAGAGCCCGACAGAGCCCGAGAGGGCCCGACAGGGCCCAGTAGAGCCCGACAGAGCCCGACAGAGCCCGACAGAGCCCGACAGAACCCGACAGAGCCCGACAGAGCCCGACAGGGCCCGACAGGGCCCGACAGGGCCCAGTAGAGCCCGACAGAGCCCGACAGAGCCCAGTAGAGCCCGACAGAGCCCGACAGAGCCCGACAGAGCCCGACAGAGCCCGACAGAACCCGACAGAGCCCGACAGAGACCAATTGAGCCCGACAGAGCCCGACAGAGCCCGACAGAGCCCGACAGGGCCCGACAGGGCCCAGTAGAGCCCGACAGAGCCCGACAGAGCCCGACAGAGCCCGACAGAACCCGACAGGGCCCAGTAGAGCCCGACAGAGCCCGACAGAGCCCGACAGAGCCCGACAGGGCCCGACAGAGCCCGACAGAGCCCGACAGTGCCCGACAGGCCCCGACAGAGCCCAGTAGAGCCCGACAGAGCCCGACAGAGCCCGACAGAGCCCGACAGAGCCCGACAGGGCCCAGTAGAGCCCAGTATAGCCCGACAGAGCCCGACAGGGCCCGACAGAGCCCGACAGAGCCCGACAGAGCCCGACAGGGCCCGACAGAGCCTGACAGAGCCCGACAGGGCCCAGTAGAGCCCGACAGAGCCCGACAGAGCCCGACAGGCCCCGACAGAGCCCGACAGAGCCCGACAGGGCCCGACAGAGCCCGACAGGGCCCGACAGGGCCCGACAGGGCCCGACAGAGCCCGACAGAGCCCGACAGGGCCCAGTAGAGCCCGACAGAGCCCGACAGAGCCCGACAGAGACCGACAGGGCCCGACAGAGCCCGACAGAGCCCGACAGGGCCCGACAGGGCCCGACAGGGCCCAATAGAGCCCGACAGAGCCCGACAGGGCCCGACAGAGCCCGACAGAGCCCGACAGAGCCCGACATGGCCCGACAGAGCCCGACAGAGCCCGACAGAGCCCGACAGGGCCCGACAGGGCCCAGTAGAGCCCGACAGAGCCTGACAGAGCCCGACAGAACCCGACAGGGCCCAGTAGAGCCCGACAGAGCCCGACAGAGCCCGACAGGGCCCGACAGAGCCCGACAGAGCCCGACAGGGCCCAGTAGAGCCCGACAGAGCCCGACAGAGCCCGACAGAGCCCGACAGGGCCCGACAGAGCCCGACAGAGCCCGACAGAGCCCGACAGGGCCCAGTAGAGCCCGACAGAGCCCGACAGAGCCCGACAGAGCCCGAGAGGGCCCGACAGGGCCCAGTAGAGCCCGACAGAGCCCGACAGGGCCCGACAGAGCCCGACAGAACCCGAGAGAGCCCGACAGAGCCCGACAGGGCCCGACAGGGCCCGACAGAGCCCGACAGAGCCCGACAGGGCCCAGTAGAGCCCGACAGAGCCCGACAGAGCCCAGTAGAGCCCGACAGAGCCCGAAAGAGCCCGACAGAACCCGACAGAGCCCGACAGAGACCAATTGAGCCCGACAGAGCCCGACAGAGCCCGACAGAGCCCGACAGGGCCTGACAGGGCCCAGTAGAGCCCGACAGAGCCCGACAGAGCCCGACAGAGCCCGACAGAACCCGACAGGGCCCAGTAGAGCCCGACAGAGCCCGACAGAGCCCGACAGAGCCCGACAGGGCCCGACAGAGCCCGACAGAGCCCGACAGCGCCCAGTAGAGCCCAGTAGAGCCCGACAGAGCCCGACAGGGCCCGACAGAGCCCGACAGAGCCCGACAGAGCCCGACAGGGCCCGACAGAGCCTGACAGAGCCTGACAGGGCCCAGTAGAGCCCGACAGAGCCCGACAGAGCCCGACAGAGCCCGACAGAGCCCGACAGTCCCCGACAGAGCCCGACAGAGCCCGACAGGGCCCGACAGAGCCCGACAGAGCCCGACAGGGCCCGACAGAGCCCGACAGGGCCCGACAGGGCCCAGTAGAGCCCGACAGAGCCCGACAGAGCCCGACAGGGCCCGACAGGGCCCGACAGGGCCCGACAGAGCCCGACAGGGCCCGACAGGGCCCGACAGAGCCCAGTAGAGCCCGACAGAGCCCGACAGAGCCCGACAGAGCCCGACAGGGCCCGACAGGGCCCAGTAGAGCCCGACAGAGCCCGACAGAGCCCGACAGAGCCCGACAGGGCCCGACAGGGCCCGACAGGGCCCAGTAGAGCCCGACAGAGCCCGACAGAGCCCGACAGAACCCGTCAGAGCCCGACAGAGCCCGACAGAGCCCGACAGAGCCCGACAGGGCCCAGTAGAGCCCGACAGAGCCCGACAGAGCCCGACAGAGACCGACAGGGCCCGACAGAACCCGACAGAGCCCGACAGAGCCCGACAGGGCCCGACAGGGCCCGACAGGGCCCAGTAGAGCCCGACAGAGCCCGACAGGGCCCGACAGAGCCCGACAGAGCCCGACATGGCCCGACAGAGCCCGACAGAGCCCAACAGAGCCCGACAGGGCCCGACAGGGCCCAGTAGAGCCCGACAGAGCCCGACAGAGCCCGACAGAACCCGACAGGGCCCAGTAGAGCCCGACAGAGCCCGACAGAGCCCGACAGGGCCCGACAGAGCCCGACAGAGCCCGACAGGGCCCAGTAGAGCCCGACAGAGCCCGACAGAGCCCGACAGGGCCCGACAGAGCCCGACAGAGCCCGTCAGAGCCCGACAGGGCCCGACAGGGCCCGACAGGGCCCAGTAGAGCCCGACAGAGCCCGACAGAGCCCAACAGAGCCCGAGAGAGCCCGACAGGGCCCGACAGAGCCCGACAGAGCCCGACAGGGCCCGACAGGGCCCGACAGAGCCCGACAGGGCCCGACAGAGCCCGACAGAGCCCGACAGAGCCCGACAGAGCCCAGTAGATCCCGACAGAGCCCGACAGAGCCCGACAGAGCCCGACAGGGCCCGACAGGGCCCGACAGAGCCCGACAGAGCCCGACAGGGCCCAGTAGAGCCCGACAGAGCCCGACAGAGCCCGACAGAGCCCGACAGGGCCCGACAGAGCCCGACAGAGCCCGACAGGGCCCGACAGAGCCCGACAGAGCCCGACAGGGCCCAGTAGAGCCCGACAGAGCCCGACAGAGCCCGACAGAGCCCAACAGAGCCCGACAGAGCCCAGTAGAGCCCGACAGAGCCCGACAGAGCCCGACAGAGCCCGACAGGGCCCAGTAGAGCCCGACAGAGCCCGACAGAGCCCGACAGGGCCCGACAGGGCCCGACAGAGCCCGACAGAGCCCGACAGGGCCCGACAGGGCCCGACAGGGCCCAGTAGAGCCCGACAGAGCCTGACAGAGCCCGACAGGGCCCGACAGGGCCCGAGAGGGCCCGAGAGAGCCCAGTAGAGCCCGACAGAGCCCAACAGAGCCCGACAGAGCCTGACAGAACCCGACAGAGGCCGACAGAGCCCAGTAGAGCCCGACAGAGCCCGACAGAGCCCGACAGAGCCCGACAGGGCCCGACAGGGCCCGACAGGGCCCAGTAGAGCCCGACAGAGCCCGACAGAGCCCGACAGAGCCCGACAGAGCCCGAGAGGGCCCGACAGGGCCCAGTAGAGCCCGACAGAGCCCGACAGAACCCGACAGAGCCCGACAGAGCCCGACAGGGCCAGACAGGGCCCGACAGGGCCCGACAGGGCCCAGTAGAGCCCGACAGAGCCCGACAGAGCCCAGTAGAGCCCGACAGAGCCCGACAGAGCCCGACAGAGCCCGACAGACCCGACAGAGCCCGACAGAGACCAATTGAGCCCGACAGAGCCCGACAGAGCCCGACAGAGCCCGACAGGGCCCGACAGGGCCCAGTAGAGCCCGACAGAGACCGACAGAGCCCGACAGAGCCCGACAGAACCCGACAGGGCCCAGTAGAGCCCGACAGAGCCCGACAGAGCCCGACAGAGCCCGACAGAGCCCGACAGGGCCCGACAGAGCCCGACAGGCCCCGACAGAGCCCAGTAGAGCCCGACAGAGACCGACAGAGCCCGACAGAGCCCGACAGAGCCCGACAGGGCCCAGTAGAGCCCAGTAGAGCCCGACAGAGCCCGACAGGGCCCGACAGAGCCCGACAGAGCCCGACAGAGCCCGACAGGGCCCGACAGAGCCTGACAGAGCCCGACAGGGCCCAGTAGAGCCCGACAGAGCCCGACAGAGCCCGACAGGCCCCGACAGAGCCCGACAGAGCCCGACAGGGCCCGACAGAGCCCGACAGAGCCCGACAGGGCCCGACAGGGCCCGACAGAGCCCGACAGAGCCCGACAGGGCCCAGTAGAGCCCGACAGAGCCCGACAGAGCCCGACAGAGACCGACAGGGCCCGACAGAGCCCGACAGAGCCCGACAGGGCCCGACAGGGCCCGACAGGGCCCAGTAGAGCCCGACAGAGCCCGACAGGGCCCGACAGAGCCCGACAGAGCCCGACAGAGCCCGACATGGCCCGACAGAGCCCGACAGAGCCCGACAGAGCCCGACAGGGCCCAACAGGGCCCAGTAGAGCCCGACAGAGCCCGACAGAGCCCGACAGAACCCAACAGGGCCCAGTAGAGCCCGACAGAGACCGATAGAGCCCGACAGGGCCCGACAGAGCCCGACAGAGCCCGACAGGGCCCAGTAGAGCCCGACAGAGCCCGACAGAGCCCGACAGGGCCCGACAGAGCCCGACAGAGCCCGACAGAGCCCGACAGGGCCCAGTAGAGCCCGACAGAGCCCGACAGAGCCCGACAGAGCCCGACAGAGCCCGAGAGGGCCCGACAGGGCCCAGTAGAGCCCGACAGAGCCCGACAGAGCCCGACAGAGCCCGACAGAACCCGACAGGGCCCGACAGAGCCTGACAGAGCCCGACAGGGCCCAGTAGAGCCCGACAGAGCCCGACAGAGCCCGACAGGCCCCGACAGAGCCCGACAGAGCCCGACAGGGCCCGACAGAGCCCGACAGAGCCCGACAGGGCCCGACAGGGCCCGACAGAGCCCGACAGAGCCCGACAGGGCCCAGTAGAGCCCGACAGAGCCCCACAGAGCCCGACAGAGACCGACAGGGCCCGACAGAGCCCGACAGAGCCCGACAGGGCCCGACAGGGCCCGACAGGGCCCGACAGAGCCCGACAGAGCCCGACAGGGCCCAGTAGAGCCCGACAGAGCCCGACAGAGCCCGACAGAGACCGACAGGGCCCGACAGAGCCCGACAGAGCCCGACAGGGCCCGACAGGGCCCGACAGGGCCCAGTAGAGCCCGACAGAGCCCGACAGGGCCCGACAGAGCCCGACAGAGCCCGACAGAGCCCGACAGGGCCCGACAGGGCCCGACAGGGCCCGACAGAGCCCGACAGGGCCCGACAGGGCCCGACAGGGCCCGACAGAGCCCGACAGAGCCCGACAGGGCCCAGTAGAGCCCGACAGAGCCCGACAGAGCCCGACAGGCCCCGACAGAGCCCGACAGAGCCCGACAGGGCCCGACAGAGCCCGACAGAGCCCGACAGGGCCCGACAGGGCCCGACAGGGCCCGACAGAGCCCGACAGAGCCCGACAGGGCCCAGTAGAGCCCGACAGAGCCCGACAGAGCCCGACAGAGACCGACAGGGCCCGAGAGAGCCCGACAGAGCCCGACAGGGCCCGACAGGGCCCGACAGGGCCCAGTAGAGCCCGACAGAGCCCGACAGGGCCCGACAGAGCCCGACAGAGCCCGACAGAGCCCGACATGGCCCGACAGAGCCCGACAGAGCCCGACAGAGCCCGACAGGGCCCAACAGGGCCCAGTAGAGCCCGACAGAGCCCGACAGAGCCCGACAGAACCCGACAGGGCCCAGTAGAGCCCGACAGAGCCCGACAGAGCCCGACAGGGCCCGACAGAGCCCGACAGAGCCCGACAGGGCCCAGTAGAGCCCGACAGAGCCCGACAGAGCCCGACAGGGCCCGACAGAGCCCGACAGAGCCCGACAGAGCCCGACAGGGCCCAGTAGAGCCCGACAGAGCCCGACAGAGCCCGACAGAGCCCGACAGAGCCCGAGAGGGCCCGACAGGGCCCAGTAGAGCCCGACAGAGCCCGACAGAGCCCGACAGAGCCCGACAGAACCCGAGAGAGCCCGACAGAGCCCGACAGGGCCCGACAGGGCCCGACAGAGCCCGACAGAGCCCGACAGGGCCCAGTATAGCCCGACAGAGCCCGACAGAGCCCAGTAGAGCCCGACAGAGCCCGACAGAGCCCGACAGAGACCGACAGGGCCCGACAGAGCCCAACAGAGCCCTACAGGGCCCGACAGGGCCCGACAGGGCCCAGTAGAGCCCGACAGAGCCCGACAGGGCCCGACAGAGCCCGACAGAGCCCGACAGAGCCCGACATGGCCCGACAGAGCCCGACAGAGCCCGACAGAGCCCGACAGGGCCCGACAGGGCCCAGTAGAGCCCGACAGAGCCCGACAGAGCCCGACAGAACCCGACAGGGCCCAGTAGAGCCCGACAGAGCCCGACAGAGCCCGACAGGGCCCGACAGAGCCCGACAGAGCCCGACAGGGCCCAGTAGAGCCCGACAGAGCCCGACAGAGCCCGACAGAGCCCGACAGGGCCCGACAGAGCCCGACAGAGCCCGACAGAGCCCGACAGGGCCCGACAGGGCCCAGTAGAGCCCGACAGAGCCCGACAGAGCCCTACAGAGCCCGACAGAACCCGACAGAGCCCGACAGAGCCCGACAGGGCCCGACAGGGCCCGACAGAGCCCGACAGAGCCCGACAGGGCCCAGTAGAGCCCGACAGAGCCCGACAGAGCCCAGTAGAGACCGACAGAGCCCGACAGAACCCGACAGAGCCCGACAGAGACCAATTGAGCCCGACAGAGCCCGACAGAGCCTGACAGAACCCGACAGAGGCCGACAGAGCCCAGTAGAGCCCGACAGAGCCCGACAGAGCCCGACAGAGCCCGACAGGGCCCGACAGGGCCCGACAGGGCCCAGTAGAGCCCGACAGAGCCCGACAGAGCCCGACAGAGCCCGAGAGGGCCCGACAGGGCCCAGTAGAGCCCGACAGAGCCCGACAGAGCCCGACAGAGCCCGACAGAACCCGACAGAGCCCGACAGAGCCCGACAGGGCCCGACAGGGCCCAGTAGAGCCCGACAGAGCCCGACAGGGCCCAGTAGATCCCAGTATAGCCCGACAGAGCCCGACAGGGCCCGACAGAGCCCGACAGAGCCCGACAGAGACCAATTGAGCCCGACAGAGCCCGACAGAGCCCGACAGAGCCTGACAGGGCCCGACAGGGCCCAGTAGAACCCGACAGAGCCCGACAGAGCCCGACAGAGCCCGACAGAACCCGACAGGGCCCAGTAGAGCCCGACAGAGCCCGACAGAGCCCGACAGAGCCCGACAGGGCCCGACAGAGCCCGACAGAGCCCGACAGTGCCCGACAGGCCCCGACAGAGCCCAGTAGAGCCCGACAGAGCCCGACAGAGCCCGACAGAGCCCGACAGAGCCCGACAGGGCCCAGTAGAGCCCAGTAGAGCCCGACAGAGCCCGACAGGGCCCGACAGAGCCCGACAGAGCCCGACAGAGCCCGACAGGGCCCGACAGAGCCTGACAGAGCCCGACAGGGCCCAGTAGAGCCCGACAGAGCCCGACAGAGCCCGACAGGCCCCGACAGAGCCCGACAGAGCCCGACAGGGCCCGACAGAGCCCGACAGAGCCCGACAGGGCCCGACAGAGCCCGACAGGGCCCGACAGGGCCCGACAGGGCCCGACAGAGCCCAGTAGAGCCCGACAGAGCCCGACAGAGCCCGACAGAGCCCGACAGGGCCCGACAGGGCCCAGTAGAGCCCGACAGAGCCCGACAGAGCCCGACAGAGCCCGACAGGGCCCGACAGAGCCCGACAGGGCCCGACAGGTCCCGACAGGGCCCAGTAGAGCCCGACAGGGCCCGACAGAGCCCGACAGAACCCGTCAGAGCCCGACAGAGCCCGACAGAGCCCGACAGAGCCCGACAGGGCCCAGTAGAGCCCGACAGAGCCCGACAGAGCCCGACAGAGACCGACAGGGCCCGACAGAGCCCGACAGAGCCCGACAGGGCCCGACAGGGCCCGACAGGGCCCAGTAGAGCCCGACAGAGCCCGACAGGGCCCGACAGAGCCCGACAGAGCCCGACAGAGCCCGACATGGCCCGACAGAGCCCGACAGAGCCCGACAGAGCCCGACAGGGCCCGACAGGGCCCAGTAGAGCCCGACAGAGCCCGACAGAGCCCGACAGAACCCGACAGGGCCCAGTAGAGCCCGACTAGAGCCCGACAGAGCCCGACAGGGCCCGACAGAGCCCGACAGAGCCCGACAGGGCCCAGTAGAGCCCGACAGAGCCCGACAGAGCCCGACAGAGCCCGACAGGGCCCGACAGAGCCCGACAGAGCCCGACAGAGCCCGACAGGGCCCGACAGGGCCCAGTAGAGCCCGACAGAGCCCGACAGAGCCCTACAGAGCCCGACAGAACCCGACAGAGCCCGACAGAGCCCGACAGGGCCCGACAGGGCCCGACAGAGCCCGACAGAGCCCGACAGAACCCGACAGAGCCCGACAGAGACCAATTGAGCCCGACAGAGCCCGACAGAGCCCGACAGAGCCCGACAGGGCCCGACAGGGCCCAGTAGAGCCCGACAGAGCCCGACAGAGCCCGACAGAGCCCGACAGAGCCCGACAGGGCCCAGTAGAGCCCGACAGAGCCCGACAGAGCCTGACAGAGCCCGACAGGGCCCGACAGAGCCCGACAGAGCCCGACAGGGCCCAGTAGAGCCCAGTAGAGCCCGACAGAGCCCGACAGGGCCCGACAGAGCCCGACAGAGCCCGACAGAGCCCGACAGGGCCCGACAGAGCCTGACAGAGCCTGACAGGGCCCAGTAGAGCCCGACAGAGCCCGACAGAGCCCGACAGAGCCCGACAGAGCCCGACAGGCCCCGACAGAGCCCGACAGAGCCCGACAGGGCCCGACAGAGCCCGACAGAGCCCGACAGGGCCCGACAGAGCCCGACAGGGCCCGACAGGGCCCAGTAGAGCCCGACAGAGCCCGACAGAGCCCGACAGGGCCCGAGAGGGCCCGACAGGGCCCGACAGAGCCCGACAGGGCCCAACAGGGCCCGACAGAGCCCAGTAGAGCCCGACAGAGCCCGACAGAGCCCGACAGAGCCCGACAGGGCCCGACAGGGCCCAGTAGAGCCCGACAGAGCCCGACAGAGCCCGACAGAGCCCGACAGGGCCCGACAGAGCCCGACAGGGCCCGACAGGGCCCAGTAGAGCCCGACAGAGCCCGACAGAGCCCGACAGAACCCGTCAGAGCCCGACAGAGCCCGACAGAGCCCGACAGAGCCCGACAGGGCCCAGTAGAGCCCGACAGAGCCCGACAGAGCCCGACAGAGACCGACAGGGCCCGACAGAGCCCGACAGAGCCCGACAGAGCCCGACAGGGCCCGACAGGGCCCGACAGGGCCCATTAGAGCCCGACAGAGCCCGACAGGGCCCGACAGAGCCCGACAGAGCCCGACATGGCCCGACAGAGCCCGACAGAGCCCGACAGAGCCCGACAGGGCCCGACAGGGCCCAGTAGAGCCCGACAGAGACCGACAGAGCCCGACAGGGCCCGACAGAGCCCGACAGAGCCCGACAGAGCCCGACAGGGCCCGACAGAGCCCGACAGAGCCCGACAGGGCCCAGTAGAGCCCGACAGAGCCCGACAGAGCCCGACAGAGCCCGACAGGGCCCGACAGAGCCCGACAGAGCCCGTCAGAGCCCGACAGGGCCCGACAGGGCCCAGTAGAGCCCGACAGAGCCCGACAGGGCCCGACAGAGCCCGACAGAGCCCGACAGAGCCCGACAGAGCCCGACAGGGCCCAGTAGAGCCCGACAGAGCCCGACAGAGCCCGACAGAGCCCGAGAGAGCCCGACAGGGCCCGACAGAGCCCGACAGAGCCCGACAGAGCCCGACAGAGCCCGACAGGGCCCGACAGGGCCCGACAGGGCCCAGTAGAGCCCGACAGAGCCCGACAGGGCCCGACAGAGCCCGACAGAGCCCGACAGAGCCCGACATGGCCCGACAGAGCCCGACAGAGCCCGACAGAGCCCGACAGGGCCCGACAGGGCCCAGTAGAGCCCGACAGAGCCCGACAGAGCCCGACAGAACCCGACAGGGCCCAGTAGAGCCCGACAGAGCCCGACAGAGCCCGACAGGGCCCGACAGAGCCCGACAGAGCCCGACAGGGCCCGACAGGGCCCAGTAGAGCCCGACAGAGCCCGACAGAGCCCTACAGAGCCCGACAGAACCCGACAGAGCCCGACAGAGCCCGACAGGGCCCGACAGGGCCCGACAGAGCCCGACAGAGCCCGACAGAACCCGACAGAGCCCGACAGAGACCAATTGAGCCCGACAGAGCCCGACAGAGCCCGACAGAGCCCGACAGGGCCCGACAGGGCCCAGTAGAGCCCGACAGAGCCCGACAGAGCCCGACAGAGCCCGACAGAACCCGACAGGGCCCAGTAGAGCCCGACAGAGCCCGACAGAGCCTGACAGAGCCCGACAGAGCCCGACAGAGCCCGACAGAGCCCGACAGGGCCCGACAGAGCCCGACAGGGCCCGACAGAGCCTGACAGAGCCTGACAGGGCCCAGTAGAGCCCGACAGAGCCCGACAGAGCCCGACAGAGCCCGACAGAGCCCGACAGGCCCCGACAGAGCCCGACAGAGCCCGACAGGGCCCGACAGAGCCCGACAGAGCCCGACAGGGCCCGACAGAGCCCGACAGGGCCCGACAGGGCCCAGTAGAGCCCGACAGAGCCCGACAGAGCCCGACAGGGCCCGAGAGGGCCCGACAGGGCCCGACAGAGCCCGACAGGGCCCAACAGGGCCCGACAGAGCCCAGTAGAGCCCGACAGAGCCCGACAGAGCCCGACAGAGCCCGACAGGGCCCGACAGGGCCCAGTAGAGCCCGACAGAGCCCGACAGAGCCCGACAGAGCCCGACAGGGCCCGACAGAGCCCGACAGGGCCCGACAGGGCCCGACAGGGCCCAGTAGAGCCCGACAGAGCCCGACAGAGCCCGACAGAACCCGTCAGAGCCCGACAGAGCCCGACAGAGCCCGACAGAGCCCGACAGGGCCCAGTAGAGCCCGACAGAGCCCGACAGAGCCCGACAGAGACCGACAGGGCCCGACAGAGCCCGACAGAGCCCGACAGAGCCCGACAGGGCCCGACAGGGCCCGACAGGGCCCATTAGAGCCCGACAGAGCCCGACAGGGCCCGACAGAGCCCGACAGAGCCCGACATGGCCCGACAGAGCCCGACAGAGCCCGACAGAGCCCGACAGGGCCCGACAGGGCCCAGTAGAGCCCGACAGAGACCGACAGAGCCCGACAGGGCCCGACAGAGCCCGACAGAGCCCGACAGAGCCCGACAGGGCCCGACAGAGCCCGACAGAGCCCGACAGGGCCCAGTAGAGCCCGACAGAGCCCGACAGAGCCCGACAGAGCCCGACAGGGCCCGACAGAGCCCGACAGAGCCCGTCAGAGCCCGACAGGGCCCGACAGGGCCCAGTAGAGCCCGACAGAGCCCGACAGGGCCCGACAGAGCCCGACAGAGCCCGACAGAGCCCGACAGAGCCCGACAGGGCCCAGTAGAGCCCGACAGAGCCCGACAGAGCCCGACAGAGCCCGAGAGAGCCCGACAGGGCCCGACAGAGCCCGACAGAGCCCGACAGGGCCCGACAGGGCCCGACAGAGCCCGACAGAGCCCGACAGGGCCCGACAGAGCCCGACAGAGCCCGACAGGGCCCAGTAGAGCCCGACAGTGCCCGACAGAGCCCGACAGAGCCCGACAGAGCCCAGTAGATCCCGACAGAGCCCGACAGAGCCCGACAGAGCCCGACAGGGCCCGACAGAGCCCGACAGGGCCCGACAGGGCCCGACAGAGCCCGACAGGGCCCGACAGGGCCCAGTAGAGCCCGACAGAGCCCGACAGAGCCCGACAGAGCCCGACAGGGCCCGACAGAGCCCGACAGAGCCCGACAGGGCCCGACAGAGCCTGACAGAACCCGACAGAGGCCGACAGAGCCCAGTAGAGCCCGACAGAGCCCGACAGAGCCCGACAGAGCCCGACAGGGCCCGACAGGGCCCGACAGGGCCCAGTAGAGCCCGACAGAGCCCGACAGAGCCCGACAGAGCCCGAGAGGGCCCGACAGGGCCCAGTAGAGCCCGACAGAGCCCGACAGAGCCCGACAGAGCCCGACAGAACCCGACAGAGCCCGACAGAGCCCGACAGGGCCCGACAGGGCCCGACAGGGCCCAGTAGAGCCCGACAGAGCCCGACAGAGCCCAGTAGAGCCCGACAGAGCCCGACATAGCCCGACAGAGCCCGACAGAGCCCGACAGAACCCGACAGAGCCCGACAGAGACCAATTGAGCCCGACAGAGCCCGACAGAGCCCGACAGAGCCCGACAGGGCCCGACAGGGCCCAGTAGAGCCCGACAGAGCCCGACAGAGCCCGACAGAGCCCGACAGAACCCGACAGGGCCCAGTAGAGCCCGACAGAGCCCGACAGAGCCCGACAGAGCCCGACAGGGCCCGACAGAGCCCGACAGAGCCCGACAGTGCCCGACAGGCCCCGACAGAGCCCAGTAGAGCCCGACAGAGCCCGACAGAGCCCGACAGAGCCCGACAGAGCCCGACAGGGCCCAGTAGAGCCCAGTATAGCCCGACAGAGCCCGACAGGGCCCGACAGAGCCCGACAGAGCCCGACAGAGCCCGACAGGGCCCGACAGAGCCTGACAGAGCCCGACAGGGCCCAGTAGAGCCCGACAGAGCCCGACAGAGCCCGACAGGCCCCGACAGAGCCCGACAGAGCCCGACAGGGCCCGACAGAGCCCGACAGGGCCCGACAGGGCCCGACAGGGCCCGACAGAGCCCGACAGAGCCCGACAGGGCCCAGTAGAGCCCGACAGAGCCCGACAGAGCCCGACAGAGACCGACAGGGCCCGACAGAGCCCGACAGAGCCCGACAGGGCCCGACAGGGCCCGACAGGGCCCAATAGAGGCCCGACAGAGCCCGACAGGGCCCGACAGAGCCCGACAGAGCCCGACAGAGCCCGACATGGCCCGACAGAGCCCGACAGAGCCCGACAGAGCCCGACAGGGCCCGACAGGGCCCAGTAGAGCCCGACAGAGCCCGACAGAGCCCGACAGAACCTGACAGGGCCCAGTAGAGCCCGACAGAGCCCGACAGAGCCCGACAGGGCCCGACAGAGCCCGACAGAGCCCGACAGGGCCCAGTAGAGCCCGACAGAGCCCGACAGAGCCCGACAGAGCCCGACAGGGCCCGACAGAGCCCGACAGAGCCCGACAGAGCCCGACAGGGCCCAGTAGAGCCCGACAGAGCCCGACAGAGCCCGACAGAGCCCGACAGAGCCCGACAGGGCCCGACAGAGCCCGACAGGGCCCGACAGGGCCCGACAGAGCCCGACAGGGCCCGACAGGGCCCAGTAGAGCCCGACAGAGCCCGACAGAGCCCGACAGGGCCCGACAGAGCCCGACAGAGCCCGACAGGGCCCGACAGAGCCTGACAGAACCCGACAGAGGCCCGACAGAGCCCAGTAGAGCCCGACAGAGCCCGACAGAGCCCGACAGAGCCCGACAGGGCCCGACAGGGCCCGACAGGGCCCAGTAGAGCCCGACAGAGCCCGACAGAGCCCGACAGAGCCCGAGAGGGCCCGACAGGGCCCAGTAGAGCCCGACAGAGCCCGACAGAGCCCGACAGAGCCCGACAGAACCCGACAGAGCCCGACAGAGCCCGACAGGGCCCGACAGGGCCCGACAGGGCCCAGTAGAGCCCGACAGAGCCCGACAGAGCCCAGTAGAGCCCGACAGAGCCCGACAGAGCCCGACAGAGCCCGACAGAGCCCGACAGAACCCGACAGAGCCCGACAGAGACCAATTGAG
>NW_027017016.1:0-55481 GCF_036013445.1 Caloenas nicobarica
GGGCCCGAGAGGGCCCGACAGAGCCCGACAGAGCCCGACAGGGCCCGACAGGGCCCGACAGGGCCCGACAGAGCCCGATAGCGCCCGACAGGGCCCAGTAGAGCCCGACAGAGCCCGACAGAGCCCGACAGAGCCCGACAGGGCCCGACAGGGCCCGACAGAGCCCGACAGGGCCCGACAGGGCCCAGTAGAGCCCGACAGAGCCCGACAGAGCCCGACAGAGCCCGACAGAGCCCGACAGGGCCCAGTAGAGCCCGACAGAGCCCGAGAGAGCCCGACAGAGCCTGACAGAGCCTGACAGAGCCCGACAGAGCCCGACAGGACCCGACAGGGCCCTGTAGAGCCCGACAGAGCCCGAAAGAGCCCGACAGAGCCCGACAGAGCCCGACAGAGCCCGACAGAGCCCGACAGAGCCGACAGGGCCGACAGGGCCCGACAGGGCCTAGTAGAGCCCGACAGAGCCCGACAGAGCCCGAGAGGGCCCGACAGGGCCCGACAGAGCCTAGTAGAGCCCGACAGAGCCCGACAGGGCCCGACAGGGCCCGACAGGGCCCGACAGGGCCCGACAGAGCCCGACAGAGCCCGACAGAGCCCGACAGGGCCCGACAGAGCCCAGTAGAGCCCGACAGAGCCCGAGAGGGCCCGACAGGGCCCGACAGGGCCTAGTAGAGCCCGACAGAGCCCGACAGAGCCCGACAGGGCCCGACAGGGCCCGACAGGGCCCAGTAGAGCCCGACAGAGCCCGACAGGGCCCGACAGGGCCCGACAGAGCCCGACAGAGCCCGACAGGGCCCGACAGGGCCCGACAGGGCCCGACAGAGCCCAGTAGAGCCCGACAGAGCCCGACAGAGCCCGACAGAGCCCGACAGAGCCCGACAGAGCCCGACAGAGCCCGACAGAGCCCGACAGAGCCCGACAGGGCCCAGTAGAGCCCGACAGAGCCCGAGAGGGCCCGACAGGGCCCGACAGAGCCTAGTAGAGCCCGACAGAGCCCGACAGAGCCCGACAGGGCCCGACAGGGCCCGACAGGGCCCGACAGAGCCCAGTAGAGCCCGACAGAGCCCGACAGAGCCCGACAGAGCCCGACAGAGCCCGACAGAGCCCGACAGAGCCCGACAGGGCCCGACAGGGCCCAACAGAGCCCGACAGAGCCCGACAGGGCCCGACAGGGCCCAGTAGAGCCCGACAGAGCCCGACAGAGCCCGACAGGGCCCAGTAGAGCCCGACAGAGCCCGACAGAGCCCGACAGAGCACGACAGAGCCCAGTAGCGCCCAGTAGAGCCCGACAGAGCCCGACAGAGCCCGACAGGGCCCGACAGGGCCCGACAGAGCCCGACAGAGCCCGACAGGGCCCGACAGGGCCCAGTAGAGCCCGACAGAGCCCGACAGGGCCCGACAGGGCCCAGTAGAGCCCGACAGAGCCCGACAGAGCCCGACAGAGCCCAGTAGAGCCCAGTAGAGCCCGACAGAGCCCGACAGAGCCCGACAGGGCCCGACAGAGCCCGACAGAGCCCGACAGAGCCCGACAGGGCCCGACAGGGCCCAGTAGAGCCCGACAGAGCCCGACAGGGCCCGACAGGGCCCAGTAGAGCCCGACAGGGCCCGACAGGGCCCAGTAGAGCCCGACAGAGCCCGACAGAGCCCGACAGGGCCCGACAGGGCCCGACAGGGCCCGACAGGGCCCAGTAGAGCCCGACAGAGCCCGACAGAGCCCGACAGAGCCCGACAGAGCCCGACAGAGCCCGACAGGGCCCGACAGGGCCCGACAGGGCCCAGTAGAGCCCGACAGGGCCCGACAGGGCCCGACAGGGCCCGACAGAGCCCGACAGAGCCCGACAGGGCCCAGTAGAGCCCGACAGAGCCCGACAGGGCCCGACAGGGCCCGATAGAGCCCGACAGGGCCCGACAGGGCCCGACAGGGCCCAGTAGAGCCTGACAGAGCCCGACAGAGCCCGACAGAGCCCGACAGAGCCCAGTAGAGCCCGACAGAGCCCGACAGAGTCCGACAGAGCCCGACAGAGTCCGACAGAGCCCGACAGGCCCGACAGAGCCCATCAGAGCCCAGTAGAGCCCAACAGAGCCCATCAGAGCCCGACAGAGCCCGACAGAGCCCGACAGGGCCCGATAGGGCCCTACAGAGCCCGACAGGGCCCGACAGGGCCCAGTAGAGCCCGACAGAGCCCGACAGAGCCCGACAGAGCCCGACAGAGCCCGACAGAGCCCGACAGGGCCCAGTAGAGCCCGACAGAGCCCGACAGAGCCCGACAGGGCCCGACAGAGCCCGACAGAGCCCGACAGAGCCCGGACAGAGCCCGACCGGGCCCTGTAGAGCCCGACAGAGCCCGACAGAGCCCGACAGAGCCCGACAGAACCCGTCAGAGCCCGACAGAGCCCGACAGAGCCCGACAGAGCCCGACAGAGCCCGACAGAGCCCGACAGGGCCCGACAGGGCCCAGTAGAGCCCGACAGAGCCCGACAGAGCCCGACAGGGCCCGACAGGGCCCGACAGGGCCCGACAGAGCCCGACAGAGCCCGACAGGGCCCAGTAGAGCCCGACAGAGCCCAGTAGAGCCCGACAGAGCCCGACAGAGCCCGACAGGGCCCAGTAGAGCCCGACAGAGCCCGACAGAGCCCGACAGAGCCCGACAGAGCCCGACAGGGCCCGACAGGGCCCGACAGGGCCCGACAGGGCCCAGTAGAGCCCGACAGGGCCCGACAGGGCCCGACAGGGCCCAGTAGAGCCCGACAGAGCCCGACAGGGCCCGACAGGGCCCGACAGGGCCCAGTAGAGCCCGACAGAGCCCGACAGAGCCCAACAGAGCCCGACAGGGCCCAGTAGAGCCCGACAGAGCCCGACAGAGCCCAACAGAGCCCGACAGGGCCCGACAGGGCCCAGTAGAGCCCGACAGAGCCCGACAGGGCCCGACAGGGCCCGACAGGGCCCAGTAGAGCCCGACAGAGACCGACAGAGCCCAACAGAGCCCGACAGGGCCCGACAGGGCCCGACAGGGCCCAGTAGAGCCCGACAGAGCCCGACAGAGCCCAGTAGAGCCCAGTAGAGCCCGACAGAGCCCGACAGAGCCCGACAGAGCCCGACAGAGCCCGACAGGGCCCGACAGAGCCCGACAGGGCCCGACAGGGCCCGACAGGGCCTAGTAGAGCCCGACAGAGCCCGACAGAGCCCGACAGAGCCCGACAGAGCCCGACAGGGCGCGACAGGGCCCAGTAGAGCTCGACAGAGCCCGACAGAGCCCGACAGGGCCCGACAGAGCCCGACAGAGCCCGACAGAGCACAGTAGAGCCCAACAGAGCCCGACAGAGCCCGACAGAGCCCGACAGGGCCCGACAGGGCCCAGTAGAGCCCGACAGAGCCCGACAGAGCCCGACAGAGCCCGACAGAGCCCAGTAGACCCCGACAGAGCCCGAGAGGGCCCGAGAGGGCCCGACAGAGCCCGACAGAGCCCGACAGGGCCCGACAGGGCCCGACAGGGCCCGACAGAGCCCGATAGCGCCCGACAGGGCCCAGTAGAGCCCGACAGAGCCCGACAGAGCCCGACAGAGCCCGACAGGGCCCGACAGAGCCCGACAGGGCCCGACAGGGCCCAGTAGAGCCCGACAGAGCCCGACAGAGCCCGACAGAGCCCGACAGAGCCCGACAGGGCCCCAGTAGAGCCCGACAGAGCCCGAGAGAGCCCGACAGAGCCTGACAGAGCCTGACAGAGCCCGACAGAGCCCGACAGGACCCGACAGGGCCCTGTAGAGCCCGACAGAGCCCGAAAGAGCCCGACAGAGCCCGACAGAGCCCGACAGAGCCCGACAGAGCCCGACAGAGCCCGACAGGGCCCGACAGGGCCCGACAGGGCCCGACAGGGCCTAGTAGAGCCCGACAGAGCCCGACAGAGCCCGAGAGGGCCCGACAGGGCCCGACAGAGCCTAGTAGAGCCCGACAGAGCCCGACAGGGCCCGACAGGGCCCGACAGGGCCCGACAGGGCCCGACAGAGCCCGACAGAGCCCGACAGAGCCCGACAGGGCCCGACAGAGCCCGACAGAGCCCGACAGGGCCCAGTAGAGCCCGACAGAGCCCGAGAGGGCCCGACAGGGCCCGACAGGGCCTAGTAGAGCCCGACAGAGCCCGACAGAGCCCGACAGGGCCCGACAGGGCCCGACAGGGCCCGACAGGGCCCAGTAGAGCCCGACAGAGCCCGACAGGGCCCGACAGGGCCCGACAGAGCCCGACAGGGCCCGACAGGGCCCGACAGGGCCCGACAGAGCCCAGTAGAGCCCGACAGAGCCCGACAGAGCCCGACAGAGCCCGACAGAGCCCGACAGAGCCCGACAGAGCCCGACAGGGCCCGACAGGGCCCAGTAGAGCCCGACAGAGCCCGAGAGGGCCCGACAGGGCCCGACAGAGCCTAGTAGAGCCCGACAGAGCCCGACAGAGCCCGACAGGGCCCGACAGGGCCCGACAGGGCCCGACAGGGCCCAGTAGAGCCCGACAGAGCCCGACAGAGCCCGACAGAGCCCGACAGAGCCCGACAGGGCCCGACAGGGCCCAACAGAGCCCGACAGAGCCCGACAGGGCCCGACAGGGCCCAGTAGAGCCCGACAGAGCCCGACAGAGCCCGACAGGGCCCAGTAGAGCCCGACAGAGCCCGACAGAGCCCGACAGAGCCCGACAGAGCCCGACAGAGCCCAGTAGAGCCCAGTAGAGCCCGACAGAGCCCGACAGAGCCCGACAGGGCCCGACAGAGCCCGACAGAGCCCGACAGAGCCCGACAGGGCCCGACAGGGCCCAGTAGAGCCCGACAGAGCCCGACAGGGCCCGACAGGGCCCAGTAGAGCCCGACAGAGCCCGACAGAGCCCGACAGAGCCCAGTAGAGCCCAGTAGAGCCCGACAGAGCCGACAGAGCCCGACAGGGCCCGACAGAGCCCGACAGAGCCCGACAGAGCCCGACAGGGCCCGACAGGGCCCAGTAGAGCCCGACAGAGCCCGACAGGGCCCGACAGGGCCCAGTAGAGCCCGACAGGGCCCGACAGGGCCCAGTAGAGCCCGACAGAGCCCGACAGAGCCCGACAGGGCCCGACAGGGCCCGACAGGGCCCGACAGGGCCCAGTAGAGCCCGACAGAGCCCGACAGAGCCCGACAGAGCCCGACAGAGCCCGACAGAGCCCGACAGGCCCGACAGGGCCCGACAGGGCCCAGTAGAGCCCGACAGGGCCCGACAGGGCCCGACAGGGCCCGACAGAGCCCGACAGAGCCCGACAGGGCCCAGTAGAGCCCGACAGAGCCCGACAGGGCCCGACAGGGCCCGATAGAGCCCGACAGGGCCCGACAGGGCCCGACAGGGCCCAGTAGAGCCTGACAGAGCCCGACAGAGCCCGACAGAGCCCGACAGAGCCCAGTAGAGCCCGACAGAGCCCGACAGAGTCAGCCAGAGCCCGACAGAGTCCGACAGAGCCCGACAGAGTCCGACAGAGCCCGACAGGGCCCGACAGAGCCCATCAGAGCCCAGTAGAGCCCAACAGAGCCCATCAGAGCCCGACAGAGCCCGACAGAGCCCGACAGGGCCCGATAGGGCCCTACAGAGCCCGACAGGGCCCGACAGGGCCCAGTAGAGCCCGACAGAGCCCGACAGAGCCCGACAGAGCCCGACAGAGCCCGACAGAGCCCGACAGGGCCCAGTAGAGCCCGACAGAGCCCGACAGAGCCCGACAGGGCCCGACAGAGCCCGACAGAGCCCGACAGAGCCCGACAGAGCCCGACCGGGCCCTGTAGAGCCCGACAGAGCCCGACAGAGCCCGACAGAGCCCGACAGAACCCGTCAGAGCCCGACAGAGCCCGACAGAGCCCGACAGAGCCCGACAGAGCCCGACAGAGCCCGACAGAGTCCGACAGGGCCCAGTAGAGCCCGACAGAGCCCGACAGAGCCCGACAGGGCCCGACAGAGCCCGACAGAGCCCTGTAGAGCCCGACAGAGCCCGACAGAGCCCGACAGAGCCCGACAGAGCCCGACAGAGCCCGTCAGAGCCCGACAGAGCCCGACAGAGCCCGACAGAGCCCGACAGAGCCCGGACAGAGCCCGACAGGGCCCGACAGAGCCCGACAGGGCCCTGTAGAGCCCGACAGAGCCCGACAGAGCCCGACAGAGCCCGACAGAACCCGACAGAACCCGACAGAACCCGACAGAGCCCGACAGAGCCCGACAGAGCCCGACAGAGCCCGACAGAGCCCGACAGAGCCCGACAGAGCCCGACAGAGCCCGTCAGAGCCCGACAGAGCCCGACAGGGCCCAGTAGAGCCCGACAGAGCCCGAGAGGGCCCGACAGAGCCCGACAGAGCCCGACAGAACCCGACAGAGCCCGACAGAGCCCGACAGGGCCCGACAGGGCCCGACAGGGCCCAGTAGAGCCCGACAGAGCCCGACAGAGCCCGACAGGGCCCGACAGGGCCCGACAGGGTCCGACAGGGTCCGACAGAGCCCGACAGAGCCCGACAGAGCCCAGTAGACCCCGACAGAGCCCGAGAGGGCCCGAGAGGGCCCGACAGAGCCCGACAGAGCCCGACAGGGCCCGACAGGGCCCGACAGGGCCCGACAGGGACCAGTAGAGCCCGACAGAGCCCGACAGAGCCAGACAGAACCCGACAGGGCCCAGTAGAGCCCGACAGAGCCCGACAGAGCCCGACAGAGCCCGACAGGGCCCGACAGGGCCCGACAGAGCCCGATAGCGCCCGACAGGGCCCAGTAGAGCCCGACAGAGCCCGACAGAGCCCGACAGGCCCGACAGGGCCCGACAGAGCCCGACAGGGCCCGACAGAGCCCAGTAGAGCCCGACAGAGCCCGACAGAGCCCGACAGAGCCCGACAGAGCCCAACAGGGCCCAGTAGAGCCCGACAGAGCCCGAGAGAGCCCGACAGAGCCCGACAGGACCCGACAGGGCCCTGTAGAGCCCGACAGAGCCCGACAGAGCCCGACAGAGCCCGACAGAGCCCGACAGGGCCCGACAGGGCCCGACAGGGCCTAGTAGAGCCCGACAGAGCCCGACAGAGCCCGAGAGGGCCCGACAGGGCCCGACAGAGCCCTAGTAGAGCCCGACAGAGCCCGACAGAGCCCGACAGGGCCCGACAGGGCCCGACAGGGCCCGACAGAGCCCGACAGAGCCCGACAGAGCCCGACAGGGCCCGACAGAGCCCGACAGAGCCCGACAGGGCCCAGTAGAGCCCGACAGAGCCCGAGAGGGCCCGACAGGGCCCGACAGGGCCTAGTAGAGCCCGACAGAGCCCGACAGAGCCCGACAGGGCCCGACAGGGCCCGACAGGGCCCGACAGGGCCCAGTAGAGCCCGACAGAGCCCGACAGAGCCCGACAGGGCCCGACAGAGCCCGACAGAGCCCGACAGGGCCCGACAGGGCCCGACAGGGCCCGACAGAGCCCAGTAGAGCCCGACAGAGCCCGACAGAGCCCGACAGAGCCCGACAGAGCCCGACAGAGCCCGACAGGGCCCGACAGGGCCCAGTAGAGCCCGACAGAGCCCCGAGAGGGCCCGACAGGGCCCGACAGAGCCTAGTAGAGCCCGACAGAGCCCGACAGAGCCCGACAGGGCCCGACAGGGCCCGACAGGCCCGACAGAGCCCAGTAGAGCCCGACAGAGACCGACAGAGCCCGACAGAGCCCGACAGAGCCCGACAGAGCCCGACAGGGCCGACAGGGCCCGACAGAGCCCGACAGAGCCCGACAGGGCCCGACAGGGCCCGACAGGGCCCAGTAGAGCCCGACAGAGCCCGACAGAGCCCGACAGAGCCCGACAGAGCCCAGTAGAGCCCAGTAGAGCCCGACAGAGCCCGACAGAGCCCGACAGGGCCCGACAGAGCCCGACAGAGCCCGACAGAGCCCGACAGGGCCGACAGGGCCCAGTAGAGCCCGACAGAGCCCGACAGGGCCCGACAGGGCCCAGTAGAGCCCGACAGAGCCCGACAGAGCCCGACAGAGCCCAGTAGAGCCCAGTAGAGCCCGACAGAGCCCGACAGAGCCCGACAGGGCCCGACAGAGCCCGACAGAGCCCGACAGGGCCCGACAGGGCCCAGTAGAGCCCGACAGAGCCCGACAGGGCCCGACAGGGCCCAGTAGAGCCCGACAGGGCCCGACAGGGCCCAGTAGAGCCCGACAGAGCCCGACAGAGCCCGACAGGGCCCGACAGGGCCCGACAGGGCCCGACAGGGCCCAGTAGAGCCCGACAGAGCCCGACAGAGCCCGACAGAGCCCGACAGAGCCCGACAGGGCCCGACAGGGCCCGACAGGGCCCAGTAGAGCCCGACAGGGCCCGACAGGGCCCGACAGAGCCCGACAGAGCCCGACAGGGCCCAGTAGAGCCCGACAGAGCCCGACAGAGCCCGACAGGGCCCGACAGGGCCCGACAGAGCCCAGTAGAGCCCAGTAGAGCCCGACAGGGCCCAGTAGAGCCCGACAGAGCCCGACAGGGCCCGACAGGGCCCGACAGGGCCCGACAGAGCCCGACAGGGCCCGACAGGGCCCGACAGGGCCCAGTAGAGCCCAACAGAGCCCGACAGAGCCCGACAGAGCCCGACAGGGCCCGACAGGGCCCGACAGGGCCCGACAGAGCCCGACAGGCCCGACAGGGCCCAACAGGGCCCGACAGGGCCCGACAGATCCCAGTAGAGCCCTACAGGGCCCGACAGGGCCCAGTAGAGGCCGACAGAGCCCGACAGAGCCCGACAGGGCCCGACAGGGCCCAGTAGAGCCCGACAGAGCCCGACAGAGCCCGACAGGGCCCGACAGGGCCCGACAGGGCCCGACAGAGCCCGACAGGGCCCAGTAGAGCCCGACAGAGCCCAGTAGAGCCCGACAGAGCCCGACAGAGCCCGACAGGGCCCAGTAGAGCCCGACAGAGCCCGACAGAGCCCGACAGAGCCCGACAGAGCCCGACAGGGCCCGACAGGGCCCGACAGGGCCCAGTAGAGCCCGACAGGGCCCGACAGGGCCCGACAGGGCCCAGTAGAGCCCGACAGAGCCCGACAGGGCCCGACAGGGCCCCGACAGGGCCCAGTAGAGCCCGACAGAGCCCGACAGAGCCCAACAGAGCCCGACAGGGCCCAGTAGAGCCCGACAGAGCCCGACAGAGCCCAACAGAGCCCGACAGGGCCCGACAGGGCCCAGTAGAGCCCGACAGAGCCCGACAGGGCCCGACAGGGCCCGACAGGGCCCAGTAGAGCCCGACAGAGACCGACAGAGCCCAACAGAGCCCGACAGGGCCCGACAGGGCCCGACAGGGCCCAGTAGAGCCCGACAGAGCCCGACAGAGCCCAGTAGAGCCCAGTAGAGCCCGACAGAGCCCGACAGAGCCCGACAGAGCCCGACAGGGCCCGACAGAGCCCGACAGGGCCCGACAGGGCCCGACAGGGCCCGACAGGGCCTAGTAGAGCCCGACAGAGCCCGACAGAGCCCGACAGAGCCCGACAGAGCCCGACAGGGCGCGACAGGGCCCGACAGAGCCCGACAGAGCACAGTAGAGCCCAACAGAGCCCGACAGAGCCCGACAGAGCCCGACAGGGCCCGACAGGGCCCAGTAGAGCCCGACAGAGCCCGACAGAGCCCGACAGAGCCCGACAGAGCCCGACAGAGCCCGACAGAGCCCGACAGGGCCCGACAGGGCCCGACAGGGCCCGACAGAGCCCAGTAGAGCCCGACAGAGCCCATCAGAGCCCGACAGAGCCCGACAGAGCCCGACAGGGCCCGACAGAGCCAGACAGGGCCCGACAGGGCCCAGTAGAGCCCGACAGAGCCCGACAGAGCCCGACAGAGCCCGACAGAGCCCATCAGAGCCCGACAGAGCCCGACAGGGCCCGACAGATCCCGACAGGGCCCGATAGGGCCCGACAGAGCCCGACAGAGCCCGACAGAGCCCAGTAGAGCCCGACAGAGCCCGACAGAGCCCGACAGAGCCCGACAGAGCCCGACAGGGCCCGACAGGGCCCGACAGGGCCCGACAGAGCCCGACAGAGCCCGACAGAGCCCGACAGAGCCCGACAGGGCCCGACAGGGCCGACAGGGCCTGACAGAGCCCGACAGGGCCCGACAGGGCCTGACAGGGCCCGACAGGGCCCGACAGGGCCCAGTAGAGCCCGACAGGGCCCGACAGCGCCCAGCAGAGCCCGACAGGGCCCGACAGGGCCCAACAGGGCCCGACAGAGCCCGACAGAGCCCGACAGGGCCCGACAGGGCCCGACAGGGCCCGACAGGGCCCAGTAGAGCCCGACAGAGCCCGACAGGGCCCAGTAGAGGCCGACAGAGCCCGACAGAGCCCGACAGGGCCCGACAGGGCCCAGTAGTGCCCGACAGAGCACGACAGAGCCCGACAGGGCCCGACAGGGCCCGACAGAGCCCGACAGGGCCCAGTAGAGCCCGACAGAGCCCGACAGGGCCCGACAGGGCCCGAGAGGGCCCGACAGGGCCCGACAGGGCCCGACAGAGCCCGACAGAACCCGACAGAGCCCGACAGAGCCCGGACAGAGCCCGACAGAGCCCGACAGGGCCCGACAGGGCCCGACAGGGGCCGACAGGGGCCGACAGGGGCCGACAGGGGCCGACAGGGCCGACAGGGGCCGACAGGGGCCGACAGGGGCCAGTAGAGCCCGACAGAGCCCGACAGAGCCCGACAGAGCCCGACAGAGCCCGACAGAGCCCGACAGAGCCCGACAGGGCCCGGCAGGGCCCGACAGGGCCCAGTAGAGCCCGACAGAGCCCAGTAGAGCCCAGTATAGCCCGACAGAGCCCGACAGAGCCCGACAGGGCCCGACAGGGGCCCAGTAGAGCCCGACAGAGCCCGACAGGGCCCGACAGGGCCCAGTAGAGCCCAACAGAGCCCAACAGAGCCCGACAGGGCCCGACAGGGCCCGACAGGGCCCAGTAGAGCCCGACAGAACCCGACAGAGCCCAGTAGAGCCCAGTAGAGCCCGACAGAGCCCGACAGAGCCCGACAGAGCCCGACAGAGCCCGACAGAGCCCGACAGAGCCCGACTGGGCCCGACTGGGCCCGACTGGGCCCGACTGGGCCCGACTGGGCCCGACAGGGCCTAGTAGAGCCCGACAGAGCCCGACAGGGCCCGACAGGGCCCGACAGGGCCCAGTAGAGCCCGACAGAGCCCGACAGATCCCGACAGAGCCCGACAGAGCCCGACAGAGCCCGACAGAGCCCGACAGAGCACAGTAGAGCCCAACAGAGACCAACAGAGCCCGACAGAGCCCGACAGAGCCCGACAGAGCCCGACAGGGCCCGACAGGGCCCGACAGGGCCCAGTAGAGCCCGACAGAGCCCGACAGAGCCCGACAGGGCCCGACAGGGCCCGACAGAGCCCAGTAGAGCCCGACAGAGCCCGACAGAGCCCGACAGAGCCCGACAGAGCCCGACAGAGCCCGACAGAGCCCGACAGGGCCCGACAGAGCCCGACAGAGCCCGACAGGACCCGACAGGGCCCTGTAGAGCCCGACAGAGCCCGACAGAGCCCCACAGAGCCCGACAGAGCCCGACAGAGCCCGGACAGAGCCCGACAGGGCCCAGTAGAGCCCGACAGAGCCCGACAGAGCCCGACAGAGCCCGACAGAGCCCGACAGGGCCCGACAGGGCCCGACAGAGCCCGACAGAGCCCGACAGAGCCCGACAGAGCCCGACAGGGCCCAGTAGAGCCCGACAGAGCCCGACAGGGCCCGACAGGGTCCGACAGAGCCTAGTAGAGCCCGGACAGATCCCGACAGAGCCCGACAGGGCCCGACAGGGCCCGACAGAGCCCAGTAGAGCCCGACAGAGCCCGACAGAGCCCGACAGGGCCCGACAGGGCCCGACAGGGCCCGACAGAGCCCGACAGAGCCCGACAGGGCCCGACAGGGCCCGACAGGGCCCGACAGGGCCCAGTAGAGCCCGACAGAGCCCGACAGGGCCCGACAGGGCCCGACAGGGCCCAGTAGAGCCCGACAGAGCCCGACAGAGCCCGACAGGGCCCAGTAGAGCCCGACAGAGCCCGACAGAGCCCGACAGAGCCCGACAGAGCCCGACAGGGCCCGACAGGGCCCGACAGAGCCCGACAGAGCCCGACAGAGCCCGACAGGGCCCGACAGGGCCCAGTAGAGCCCGACAGAGCCCGACAGGGCCCGACAGGGCCCAGTAGAGCCCGACAGAGCCCGACAGAGCCCGACAGAGCCCGACAGGGCCCGACAGGGCCCGACAGGGCCCAGTAGAGCCCGACAGAGCCCGACAGAGCCCGACAGGGCCCGACAGGGCCCGACAGGGCCCGACAGGGCCCAGTAGAGCCCGACAGGGCCCGACAGGCCCCGACAGGGCCCGACAGAGCCCGACAGAGCCCGACAGAGCCCGACAGAGCCCGACAGAGCCCGACAGGGCCCGACAGGGCCCGTCAGAGCCCGACAGGGCCCGACAGGGCCCGACAGGGCCCAGTAGAGCCTGACAGAGCCCGACAGAGCCCGACAGAGCCCGACAGAGCCCGACAGGGCCCGACAGGGCCCAGTAGAGCCCAACAGAGGCCCATCAGAGCCCGACAGAGCCCGACAGAGCCCGACAGGGCCCGATAGGGCCCGACAGAGCCCGACAGGGCCCGACAGGGCCCAGTAGAGCCCGACAGAGCCCGACAGAGCCCGACAGAGCCCGACAGAGCCCGACAGGGCCCGACAGGGCCCAGTAGAGCCCGACAGAGCCCGACAGGGCCCGACAGGGCCCGACAGGGCCCGACAGGGCCCGACAGGGCCCGACAGAGCCCGACAGGGCCCGACAGGGCCCGACAGGGTCCGACAGAGCCCAGTAGAGCCCAGTAGAGCCCGACAGGGCCCAGTAGAGCCCGACAGAGCCCGACAGGGCCCGACAGGGCCCGACAGAGCCCGACAGGGCCCGACAGAGCCCGAGAGGGCCCAGTAGAGCCCGACAGAGCCCGACAGAGCCCGACAGAGCCCGACAGAGCCCGACAGAGGCCCGACAGAGCCCGACAGGGCCCGACAGAGCCCGACAGAGCCCGACAGGGCCCGACAGGGCCCGACAGATCCCAGTAGAGCCCTACAGGGCCCGACAGGGCCCGACAGGGCCCAGTAGAGGCCGACAGAGCCCGACAGAGCCCGACAGGGCCCAGTAGAGCCCGACAGAGCCCGACAGAGCCCGACAGGGCCCGACAGGGCCCGACAGGGCCCGACAGAGCCCGACAGGGCCCAGTAGAGCCCGACAGAGCCCGACAGAGCCCGACAGAGCCCGACAGAGCCCGACAGGGCCCGACAGAGCCCGACAGGGCCCAGTAGAGCCCGACAGAGCCCGACAGAGCCCGACAGAGCCCGACAGAGCCCGACAGAGCCCGACAGGGCCCGACAGGGCCCGACAGGGCCCGAGAGAGCCCGACAGGGCCCGACAGGGCCCGACAGGGCCCGACAGGGCCCAGTAGAGCCCGACAGAGCCCGACAGAGCCCGACAGAGCCCGACAGGGCCCAGTAGAGCCCGACAGAGCCCGACAGAGCCCAACAGAGCCCGACAGGGCCCGACAGGGCCCAGTAGAGCCCGACAGAGCCCGACAGGCCCGACAGGGCCCAGTAGAGCCCGACAGAGCCCGACAGAGCCCAACAGAGCCCGACAGAGCCCGACAGGGCCCGACAGGGCCCAGTAGAGCCCGACAGAGCCCGACAGAGCCCAGTAGAGCCCAGTAGAGCCCGACAGAGCCCGACAGAGCCCGACAGAGCCCGACAGAGCCCGACAGAGCCCGACAGGGCCTGACAGAGACCGACAGGGCCCGACAGGGCCCGACAGGGCCTAGTAGAGCCCGACAGAGCCCGACAGAGCCCGACAGAGCCCGACAGGGCCCAGTAGAGCCCGACAGAGCCCGACAGAGCCCGACAGGGCCCAGTAGAGCCCGACAAAGCCCGACAGAGCCCGACAGAGCCCGACAGGGCCCAGTAGAGCCCGACAGAGCCCATCAGAGCCCGACAGAGCCCGACAGAGCCCGACAGGGCCCGACAGGGCCCCGACAGGGCCCGACAGGGCCCAGTAGAGCCCGACAGAGCCCGACAGAGCCGACAGAGCCCGACAGGGCCCGACAGATCCCGACAGGGCCCGATAGAGCCCGACAGAGCCCGACAGAGCCCGACAGAGCCCGACAGAGCCCAGTAGAGCCCGACAGAGCCCATCAGAGCCCGACAGAGCCCGACAGAGCCCGACAGGGCCCGACAGGGCCCGACAGGGCCCGACAGGGCCCAGTAGAGCCCGACAGAGCCCGACAGAGCCCGATAGGGCCCAGTAGAGCCCGACAGAGCCCGACAGAGCCCGACAGGGCCCGACAGGGCCTGACAGGGCCCGACAGGGCCAGACAGGGCCCGACAGGGCCCGACAGGGCCCGACAGAGCCCGACAGGGCCCAGTAGAGCCCGACAGGGCCCGACAGGGCCCAGTAGAGCCCGACAGGGCCCGACAGAGCCCGACAGAGCCCGACAGGGCCCGACAGGGCCCGACAGGGCCCGACAGAGCCCAGTAGAGCCGACAGAGCCCGACAGGGCCCGACAGGGCCCAGTAGAGGCCGACAGAGCCCGACAGAGCCCGACAGGGCCCAGTAGTGCCCGACAGACCACGACAGAGCCCGACAGGGCCCGACAGGGCCCGACAGAGCCCGAAAGGGCCCGACAGGGCCCAGTAGAGCCCGACAGAGCCCGACAGGGCCCGACAGGGCCCGACAGGGCTCGACAGGGCCCGACAGAGCCCGACAGAGCCCGACAGAGCCCGACAGGGCCCGACAGAGCCCGACAGGGCCCGACAGAGCCCGACAGAGCCCGACAGGGGTCGACAGGGCCGACAGGGGCCGACAGGGGCCGACAGGGGCCGACAGGGGCCGACAGGGGCCGACAGAGCCCGACAGAGCCCGACAGAGCCCGACAGAGCCCGACAGAGCCCAGTAGAGCCCGACAGGGCCCGACAGGGCCCAGTAAAGCCCGACAGAGCCCAGTAGAGCCCAGTATAGCCCGACAGAGCCCGACAGAGCCCGACAGGGCCCGACAGGGCCCAGTAGAGCCCGACAGAGCCCGACAGAGCCCAACAGAGCCCGACAGGGCCCGACAGGGCCCGACAGGGCCCAGTAGAGCCCGACAGAGCCCGACAGAGCCCGACAGAGCCAGTAGAGCCCAGTAGAGCCCGACAGAGCCCGACAGAGCCCGACAGAGCCCGACAGAGCCCGACAGAGCCCGACAGAGCCCGACAGGGCCCGACAGAGCCGACAGAGCCCGACAGGGCCCCGACAGGGCCCGACAGGGCCTAGTAGAGCCCGACAGAGCCCGACAGAGCCCGACAGGGCCCGACAGGGCCCGACACGGCCCAGTAGAGCCCGACAGAGCCCGACAGAGCCCGACAGTGCCCGACAGAGCCCGACAGAGCCCGACAGAGCCCGACAGGGCCCGACAGGGCCCGTCAGGGCCCGACAGGGCCCGACAGAGCCCGACAGGGGCCGACAGGGCCCAGTAGAGCCCGACAGAGCCCGACAGAGCCCGACAGAGCCCAGTAGAGCCCGACAGAGCCCGACAGAGCCCGATAGGGCCCAGTAGAGCCCGACAGAGCCCGACAGAGCCCAGTAGAGCCCAGTAGAGCCCGACAGGGCCCGACAGGGCCCAGTAGAGCCCGACAGAGCCCGACAGAGCCTGACAGAGCCCGACAGGGCCCGACAGGGCCCGACAGAGCCCGACAGAGCCCGACAGGGCCCAGTAGAGCCCGACAGAGCCCGACAGAGCCCGACAGGGCCCGACAGGGCCCAGTAGAGCCCGACAGAGCCCGCCAGAGCCCGACAGGGCCCGACAGAGCCCGACAGGGCCCGACAGGGCCCGACAGGGCCCGACAGGGCCCAGTAGAGCCTGACAGAGCCCGACAGAGCCCGACAGAGCCCGACAGAGCCCGACAGGGCCCGACAGGGCCCGACAGGGCCCAGTAGAGCCCAACAGAGCCCATCAGAGCCCGACAGAGCCCGACAGAGCCCGACAGAGCCCGACAGAGCCCGACAGGGCCCGACAGGGCCCGACAGGGCCCGACAGGGCCCAGTAGAGCCCGACACGGCCCGACAGGGCCCGACAGAGCCCGACAGAGCCCGACAGGGCCCGACAGGGCCCGACAGGGCCCGACAGAGCCCGACAGAGCCCGACAGAGCCCGACAGGGCCCGACAGAGCCCGACAGAGCCCGACAGAGCCCGACAGGGCCCGACAGAGCCCGACAGGGCCCGACAGAGCCCGACAGAGCCCAGTAGAGCCCAGTAGAGCCCGACAGGGCCCAGTAGAGCCCGACAGAGCCCGACAGGGCCCGACAGGGCCCGACATGGCCCGACAGAGCCCGACAGAGCCCGACAGGGCCCGACAGGGCCCGACAGGGCCCGACAGGGCACAGTAGAGCCCAACAGAGCCCAACAGAGCCCGACAGAGCCCGACAGAGCCCGACAGAGCCCGACAGAGCCCGACAGAGCCCGACAGGGCCCGACAGGGCCCGACAGAGCCCGACAGGGCCCGACAGGGCCCGACAGATCCCAGTAGAGCCCTACAGGGCCCGACAGGGCCCGACAGGGCCCAGTAGAGGCCGACAGAGCCCGACAGAGCCCGACAGGGCCCGACAGGGCCCAGTAGAGCCCGACAGAGCCCGACAGAGCCCGACAGAGCCCGACAGGGCCCGACAGGGCCCGACAGGGCCCGACAGAGCCCGACAGAGCCCGACAGGGCCCAGTAGAGCCCGACAGAGCCCAGTAGAGCCCGACAGAGCCCGACAGAGCCCGACAGAGCCCGACAGAGCCCGACAGGGCCCGACAGGGCCCGACAGGGCCCAGTAGAGCCCGACAGAGCCCGACAGAGCCCGACAGAGCCCGACAGAGCCCGACAGAGCCCGACAGAGCCCGACAGGGCCCGACAGGGCCCAGTAGAGCCCGACAGAGCCCGACAGGGCCCGACAGGGCCCAGTAGTGCCCGACAGACCACGACAGAGCCCGACAGGGCCCGACAGGGCCCGACAGGGCCCGACAGAGCCCGAAAGGGCCCGAAAGGGCCCGACAGAGCCCGAAAGGGCCCGACAGGGCCCAGTAGAGCCCGACAGAGCCCGACAGGGCCCGACAGGGCCCGACAGGGCCCGACAGGGCCCGACAGAGCCCGACAGAGCCCGACAGAGCCCGACAGAGCCCGACAGAGCCCGACAGGGCCCGACAGAGCCCGACAGGGCCCGACAGAGCCCGACAGAGCCCGACAGAGCCCAGTAGAGCCCGACAGGGCCCGACAGGGCCCAGTAGAGCCCGACAGAGCCCAGTAGAGCCCAGTATAGCCCGACAGAGCCCGACAGAGCCCGACAGGGCCCGACAGGGCCCAGTAGAGCCCGACAGAGCCCGACAGGGCCCGACAGGGCCCAGTAGAGCCCGACAGAGCCCAACAGAGCCCAACAGAGCCCGACAGGGCCCGACAGGGCCCGACAGGGCCCAGTAGAGCCCGACAGAGCCCGACAGAGCCCGACAGAGCCCAGTAGAGCCCAGTAGAGCCCGACAGGGCCCGACAGGGCCCGACAGGGCCCAGTAGAGCCCGACAGAGCCCGACAGAGCCCGACAGAGCCCGACAGAGCCCAGTAGAGCCCGACAGAGCCCGACAGAGCCCGACAGAGCCCGACAGGGCCCGACAGGGCCCGACAGGGCCCGACAGGGCCTAGTAGAGCCCGACAGAGCCCGACAGAGCCCGACAGGGCCCGACAGGGCCCGACACGGCCCAGTAGAGCCCGACAGAGCCCGACAGAGCCCGACAGAGCCCGACAGAGCCCGACAGAGCCCGACAGGGCCCGACAGGGCCCGACAGGGCCCGACAGGGCCCAGTAGAGCCCGACAGAGCCCGACAGAGCCCGACAGAGCCCGACAGAGCCCAGTAGAGCCCGACAGAGCCCGACAGAGCCCGACAGAGCCCGACAGAGCCCGACAGAGCCCGACAGAGCCCGACAGAGCCCGACAGGGCCCAGTAGAGCCCGACAGAGCCCGACAGAGCCCGACAGAGCCCGACAGGGCCCGACAGGGCCCAGTAGAGCCCGACAGAGCCCGACAGAGCCCGACAGGGCCCAGTAGAGCCCGACAGAGCCCGACAGAGCCCAGTAGAGCCCAGTAGAGCCCGACAGGGCCCGACAGGGCCCAGTAGAGCCCGACAGAGCCCGACAGAGCCTGACAGAGCCCGACAGAGCCCGACAGGGCCCGACAGGGCCCGACAGAGTCCGACAGGGCCCAGTAGAGCCCGACAGAGCCCGACAGATCCCGACAGGGCCCGACAGGGCCCGACAGGGCCCGACAGGGCCCGACAGAGCCCGACAGAGCCCGACAGGGCCCGACAGGGCCCAGTAGAGCCCGACAGAGCCCGACAGAGCCCGACAGAGCCCGACAGAGCCCGACAGAGCCCGACAGAGCCCGACAGGGCCCAACAGGGCCCAGTAGAGCCCAACAGAGCCCATCAGAGCCCGACAGAGCCCGACAGAGCCCAGTAGAGCCCGACAGAGCCCGACAGAGCCCGACAGGGCCCGACAGGGCCCAGTAGAGCCCGACACAGCCCGACACGGCCCGACAGAGCCCGACAGAGCCCGACAGAGCCCGACAGAGCCCGACAGGGCCCGACAGGGCCCGACAGGGCCCGACAGAGCCCGACAGGGCCCGACAGGGCCCGACAGGGCCCGACAGGGCCCGACAGGGCCCGACAGAGCCCGACAGGGCCCAGTAGAGCCCGACAGAGCCCGACAGGGCCCGACAGGGCCCGACAGGGCCCGACAGAGCCCGACAGAGCCCGACAGGGCCCGACAGGGCCCGACAGGGCCCGACAGATCCCAGTAGAGCCCTACAGGGCCCGACAGGGCCCGACAGGGCCCAGTAGAGGCCGACAGAGCCCGACAGAGCCCGACAGGGCCCGACAGGGCCCAGTAGAGCCCGACAGAGCCCGACAGAGCCCGACAGGGCCCGACAGGGCCCGACAGGGCCCAGTAGAGCCCGACAGAGCCCAGTAGAGCCCGACAGAGCCCGACAGAGCCCGACAGAGCCCGACAGGGCCCGACAGGGCCCGACAGAGCCCAGTAGAGCCCAGTAGAGCCCGACAAGGCCCGACAGGGCCCGACAGGGCCCAGTAGAGCCCGACAGAGCCCGACAGGGCCCAGTAGAGCCCGACAGAGCCCGACAGAGCCCGACAGGGCCCGACAGGGCCCAGTAGAGCCCGACAGAGCCCGACAGGGCCCGACAGGGCCCGACAGGGCCCAGTAGAGCCCGACAGAGCCCGACAGGGCCCGACAGGGCCCGACAGGGCCCAGTAGAGCCCGACAGAGCCCGACAGAGCCCGACAGAGCCCGACAGAGCCCGACAGAGCCCGACAGGGCCCGACAGGGCCCGACAGGGCCTAGTAGAGCCCGACAGAGCCCGACAGAGCCCGACAGAGCCCGACAGGGCCCAGTAGAGCCCGACAGAGCCCGACAGAGCCCGACAGGGCCCGACAGAGCCCGACAGAGCACAGTAGAGCCCAACAGAGCCCGACAGGGCCCGACAGGGCCCAGTAGAGCCCGACAGAGCCCGACAGAGCCCGACAGAGCCCGACAGGGCCCGACAGGGCCCGACAGGGCCCGACAGGGCCCGACAGAGCCCGGCAGAGCCCGACAGAGCCCGACAGGGCCCGACAGGGCCCGACAGGGCCCAGTAGAGCCCGACAGGGCCCGACAGGGCCCAGTAGAGCCCGGCAGGGCCCGACAGAGCCCGACAGAGCCCGACAGAGCCCGACAGAGCCCGACAGAGCCCGACAGGGCCCGACAGGGCCCGACAGGGCCCGACAGGGCCCGACAGGGCCCGACAGAGCCCGACAGGGCCCGACAGGGCCCGACAGAGCCCGACAGGGCCCGACAGGGCCCGACAGGGCCCGACAGATCCCAGTAGAGCCCGACAGAGCCCGACAGAGCCCGACAGGGCCCGACAGGGCCCGACAGGGCCCAGTAGAGGCCGACAGAGCCCGACAGAGCCCGACAGGGCCCGACAGGGCCCAGTAGTGCCCGACAGAGCACGACAGAGCCCGACAGGGCCCGACAGGGCCCAGTAGAGCCCGACAGAGCCCGACAGGGCCCGACAGGGCCCGACAGAGCCCGACAGGGCCCGACAGAGCCCGACAGGGCCCGACAGAGCCCGACAGGGCCCGACAGAGCCCGACAGAGCCCGACAGAGCCCGACAGAGCCTAGTAGAGCCCGACAGAGCCCGACAGAGCCCGACAGGGCCCAGTAGAGCCCGACAGAGCCCGACAGGGCCCGACAGGGCCCGACAGGGCCCGACAGGGCCCGACAGAGCACAGTAGAGCCCAACAGAGCCCGACAGAGCCCGACAGAGCCCGACAGGGCCCGACAGGGCCCGACAGGGCCCAGTAGAGCCCGACAGAGCCCGACAGAGCCCGACAGAGCCCGACAGAGCCCGACAGAGCCCGACAGAGCCCGACAGGGCCCAGTAGAGCCCGACAGAGCCCATCAGAGCCCGACAGAGCCCGACAGAGCCCGACAGGGCCCGACAGGGCCCGACAGGGCCCAGTAGAGCCCGACAGAGCCCGACAGAGCCCGACAGAGCCCATCAGAGCCCGACAGAGCCCGACAGGGCCCGACAGATCCCGACAGGGCCCGATAGAGCCCGACAGAGCCCGACAGAGCCCGACAGAGCCCAGTAGAGCCCGACAGAGCCCATCAGAGCCCGACAGAGCCCGACAGAGCCCGACAGAGCCCGACAGGGCCCGACAGGGCCCGACAGGTCCCGACAGGGCCCAGTAGAGCCCGATAGAGCCCGATAGGGCCCAGTAGAGCCCGACAGAGCCCGACAGAGCCCGACAGGGCCCGACAGGGCCCGACAGGGCCTGACAGAGCCCGACAGGGCCCGACAGGGCCCGACAGGGCCCGACAGAGCCCGACAGAGCCCGACAGAGCCCGACAGGGCCCGACAGGGCCCGACAGGGCCCAGTAGAGCCCACCAGGGCCCGACAGGGCCCAGTAGAGCCCGACAGGGCCCGACAGAGCCCGACAGAGCCCGACAGGGCCCGACAGGGCCCGACAGGGCCCGACAGGGCCCGACAGAGCCCAGTAGAGCCCGACAGAGCCCGACAGGGCCCGACAGGGCCCAGTAGAGGCCGACAGAGCCCGACAGAGCCCGACAGGGCCCGACAGGGCCCGACAGGGCCCAGTAGTGCCCGACAGAGCACGACAGAGCCCGACAGGGCCCGACAGGGCCCGACAGAGCCCGACAGAGCCCGACAGGGCCCAGTAGAGCCCGACAGAGCCCGACAGAGCCCGACAGGGCCCGACAGGGCCCGACAGAGCCCGACAGAGCCCGACAGGGCCCGACAGGGCCCGACAGGGCCCGACAGAGCCCGACAGGGCCCGACAGAGCCCGACAGAGCCCGACAGAGCCCGACAGAGCCCGACAGAGCCCGACAGGGGCCGACAGGGGCCGACAGGGGCCGACAGGGGCCGACAGGGGCCGACAGGGGCCGACAGGGGCCGACAGGGGCCGACAGGGCCCAGTAGAGCCCGACAGAGCCCAGTAGAGCCCGACAGAGCCCGACAGAGCCCGACAGAGCCCGACAGAGCCCGACAGAGCCCAGTAGAGCCCGACAGGGCACAGTAGAGCCCGACAGAGCCCAGTAGAGCCCGGCAGAGCCCGACAGAGCCCGACAGGGACCGACAGGGCCCAGTAGAGCCCGACAGAGCCCGACAGGGCCCGACAGGGCCCAGTAGATCCCGACAGAGCCCAACAGAGCCCGACAGGGCCCGACAGGGCCCAGTAGAGCCCGACAGAGCCCGACAGAGCCCAGTAGAGCCCAGTAGAGCCCGACAGAGCCCGACAGAGCCCGACAGAGCCCGACAGAGCCCGACAGAGCCCGACAGGGCCTAGTAGAGCCCGACAGAGCCCGACAGGGCCCGACAGGGCCCAGTAGAGCCCGACAGAGCCCGACAGAGCCCGACAGAGCCCGACAGAGCCCGACAGAGCCCGACAGGGCCCGACAGGGCCCAGTAGAGCCCGACAGAGCCCGACAGAGCCCGACAGAGCCCAGTAGAGCCCGACAGAGCCCGACAGAGCCCGACAGAGCCCGACAGAGCCCGACAGGGCCCGACAGGGCCCAGTAGAGGCCGACAGAGCCCGACAGAGCCCGACAGGGCCCGACAGAGCCCGACAGGGCCCGACAGAGCCCAGTAGAGCCCGACAGAGCCCGACAGGGCCCGACAGGGCCCAGTAGAGGCCGACAGAGCCCGACAGAGCCCGACAGGGCCCGACAGGGCCCGACAGGGCCCAGTAGTGCCCGACAGAGCACGACAGAGCCCGACAGGGCCCGACAGGGCCCGACAGAGCCCGACAGGGCCCGACAGGGCCCAGTAGAGCCCGACAGAGCCCGACAGAGCCCGACAGGGCCCGACAGGGCCCGACAGAGCCCGACAGAGCCCGACAGGGCCCGACAGGGCCCGACAGGGCCCGACAGAGCCCGACAGGGCCCGACAGAGCCCGACAGAGCCCGACAGAGCCCGACAGAGCCCGACAGGGGCCGACAGGGGCCGACAGGGGCCGACAGGGGCCGACAGGGGCCGACAGGGGCCGACAGGGGCCGACAGGGCCCAGTAGAGCCCGACAGAGCCCAGTAGAGCCCGACAGAGCCCGACAGAGCCCGACAGAGCCCGACAGAGCCCGACAGAGCCCGACAGAGCCCAGTAGAGCCCGACAGGGCACAGTAGAGCCCGACAGAGCCCAGTAGAGCCCGACAGAGCCCGACAGAGCCCGACAGGGACCGACAGGGCCCAGTAGAGCCCGACAGAGCCCGACAGGGCCCGACAGGGCCCAGTAGATCCCGACAGAGCCCAACAGAGCCCGACAGGGCCCGACAGGGCCCAGTAGAGCCCGACAGAGCCCGACAGAGCCCAGTAGAGCCCAGTAGAGCCCGACAGAGCCCGACAGAGCCCGACAGAGCCCGACAGAGCCCGACAGAGCCCGACAGAGCCCGACAGGGCCTAGTAGAGCCCGACAGAGCCCGACAGGGCCCGACAGGGCCCAGTAGAGCCCGACAGAGCCCGACAGAGCCCGACAGAGCCCGACAGAGCCCGACAGAGCCCGACAGAGCCCGACAGAGCCCGACAGGGCCCGACAGGGCCCGACAGGGCCCAGTAGAGCCCGACAGAGCCCGACAGAGCCCGACAGAGCCCAGTAGAGCCCGACAGAGCCCGACAGAGCCCGACAGAGCCCGACAGAGCCCGACAGGGCCCGACAGGGCCCGACAGAGCCCGACAGAGCCCGACAGAGCCCGACAGGGCCCGACAGGGCCCGACAGGGCACAGTAGAGCCCGACAGAGCCCGACAGGGCCCGACAGGGCCCAGTAGAGCCCGACAGAGCCCGACAGAGCCCAGTAGAGCCCAGTAGAGCCCGACAGGGCCCGACAGGGCCCAGTAGAGCCCGACAGAGCCCGACAGAGCCTGACAGAGCCCGACAGGGCCCGACAGGGCCCGACAGAGCCCGACAGAGCCCGACAGAGTCCGACAGGGCCCAGTAGAGCCCGACAGAGCCCGACAGAGCCCGACAGAGCCCGACAGGGCCCGACAGGGCCCGACAGGGCCCGACAGGGCCCAGTAGAGCCCGACAGAGCCCGACAGGGCCCGACAGGGCCCGACAGGGCCCGACAGAGCCCAGTAGAGCCCGACAGAGCCCGACAGAGCCCGACAGGGCCCGACAGGGCCCGACAGAGACCGACAGAGCCCGACAGGGCCCAGTAGAGCCTGACAGAGCCCGACCGAGCCCGACAGAGCCCGACAGAGCCCGACAGAGCCCGACAGAGCCCGACAGAGCCCGACAGGGCCCGACAGGGCCCGACAGGGCCCAGTAGAGCCCAACAGAGCCCATCAGAGCCCGACAGAGCCCGACAGAGCCCGACAGAGCCCGACAGAGCCCGACAGAGCCCGACAGGGCCCGACAGGGCCCGACAGGGCCCGACAGGGCCCAGTAGAGCCCGACAGAGCCCGACAGAGCCCGACAGAGCCCGACAGGGCCCGACAGGGCCCGACAGGGCCCAGTAGAGCCCGACAGAGCCCGACAGGGCCCGACAGGGCCCGACAGAGCCCGACAGGGCCCAGTAGAGCCCGACAGAGCCCGACAGAGCCCGACAGAGCCCGACAGAGCCCGACAGAGCCCGACAGGGCCCGACAGGGCCCGACAGGGCCCAGTAGAGCCCGACAGAGCCCGACAGGGCCCGACAGGGCCCAGTAGAGCCCGACAGAGCCCGACAGGGCCCGACAGGGCCCGACAGAGCCCGACAGGGCCCGACAGAGCCCGACAGAGCCCGACAGAGCCCGACAGGGCCCGACAGGGCCCGACAGGGCCCGACAGAGCCCGACAGGGCCCGACAGAGCCCGACAGGGCCCGACAGGGCCCGACAGAGCCCAGTAGAGCCCAGTAGAGCCCGACAGAGCCCGACAGGGCCCAGTAGAGCCCGACAGAGCCCGACAGAGCCCGACAGGGCCCGACAGGGCCCAACAGAGCCCGACAGTGCCCGACAGGGCCCGACAGGGCCCAGTAGAGCCCAACAGAGCCCGACAGAGCCCGACAGGGCCCGACAGGGCCCAACAGAGCCCGACAGGGCCCGACAGGGCCCGACAGAGCCCAGTAGAGCCCGACAGAGCCCGACAGGGCCCGACAGGGCCCAGTAGAGGCCGACAGAGCCCGACAGAGCCCGACAGGGCCCGACACGGCCCAGTAGAGCCCGACAGAGCCCGACAGAGCCCGACAGAGCCCGACAGAGCCCGACAGAGCCCGACAGGGCCCGACAGGGCCCGACAGGGCCCAGTAGAGCCCGACAGAGCCCGACAGAGCCCGACAGAGCCCGACAGAGCCCAGTAGAGCCCGACAGAGCCCGACAGAGCCCGACAGAGCCCGACAGAGCCCGACAGAGCCCGACAGAGCCCGACAGGGCCCAGTAGAGCCCGACAGAGCCCGACAGAGCCCGACAGAGCCCGACAGGGCCCGACAGGGCCCGACAGGGCCCAGTAGAGCCCGACAGAGCCCGACAGAGCCCGACAGAGCCCGACAGAGCCCGACAGAGCCCGACAGAGCCCGACAGAGCCCGACAGGGCCCGACAGGGCCCGACAGGGCCCAGTAGAGCCCGACAGAGCCCGACAGAGCCCGACAGAGCCCGACAGAGCCCGACAGAGCCCGACAGAGCCCGACAGGGCCCGACAGAGCCCGACAGAGCCCGACAGAGCCCGACAGAGCCCGACAGGGCCCGACAGGGCCCGACAGGGCACAGTAGAGCCCGACAGAGCCCGACAGGGCCCGACAGGGCCCAGTAGAGCCCGACAGAGCCCGACAGAGCCCAGTAGAGCCCAGTAGAGCCCGACAGGGCCCGACAGGGCCCAGTAGAGCCCGACAGAGCCCGACAGAGCCTGACAGAGCCCGACAGGGCCCGACAGGGCCCGACAGAGCCCGACAGAGCCCGACAGAGTCCGACAGGGCCCAGTAGAGCCCGACAGAGCCCGACAGAGCCCGACAGAGCCCGACAGGGCCCGACAGGGCCCGACAGGGCCCGACAGGGCCCAGTAGAGCCCGACAGGGCCCGACAGGGCCCGACAGGGCCCGACAGGGCCCGACAGGGCCCAGTAGAGCCCGACAGAGCCCGACAGAGCCCGACAGGGCCCGACAGGGCCCGACAGAGACCGACAGAGCCCGACAGGGCCCGACAGGGCCCAGTAGAGCCCGACAGAGCCCGACAGAGCCCGACAGAGCCCGACAGAGCCCGACAGAGCCCGACAGAGCCCGACAGGGCCCGACAGGGCCCAGTAGAGCCCAACAGAGCCCATCAGAGCCCGACAGAGCCCGACAGAGCCCGACAGAGCCCGACAGGGCCCGACAGGGCCCGACAGGGCCCGACAGGGCCCAGTAGAGCCCGACAGAGCCCGACAGAGCCCGACAGAGCCCGACAGGGCCCGACAGGGCCCGACAGGGCCCAGTAGAGCCCGACAGGGCCCGACAGGGCCCGACAGGGCCCAGTAGAGCCCGACAGAGCCCGACAGAGCCCGACAGAGCCCGACAGAGCCCGACAGGGCCCGACAGGGCCCAGTAGAGCCCGACAGAGCCCGACAGGGCCCGACAGGGCCCAGTAGAGCCCGACAGAGCCCGACAGAGCCCGACAGGGCCCGACAGAGCCCGACAGGGCCCGACAGAGCCCGACAGAGCCCGACAGAGCCCGACAGGGCCCGACAGGGCCCGACAGGGCCCGACAGAGCCCGACAGGGCCCGACAGGGCCCGACAGAGCCCAGTAGAGCCCAGTAGAGCCCGACAGAGCCCGACAGGGCCCAGTAGAGCCCAACAGAGCCCGACAGAGCCCGACAGGGCCCGACAGGGCCCAACAGAGCCCGACAGGGCCCGACAGGGCCCGACAGAGCCCAGTAGAGCCCGACAGAGCCCGACAGGGCCCGACAGGGCCCGACAGGGCCCAGTAGAGGCCGACAGAGCCCGACAGAGCCCGACAGGGCCCGACAGGGCCCGACACGGCCCAGTAGAGCCCGACAGAGCCCGACAGAGCCCGACAGAGCCCGACAGGGCCCGACAGGGCCCGACAGGGCCCAGTAGAGCCCGACAGAGCCCGACAGAGCCCGACAGAGCCCGACAGAGCCCAGTAGAGCCCGACAGAGCCCGACAGAGCCCGACAGAGCCCGACAGAGCCCGACAGGGCCCAGTAGAGCCCGACAGAGCCCGACAGAGCCCGACAGAGCCCGACAGGGCCCGACAGGGCCCGACAGGGCCCAGTAGAGCCCGACAGAGCCCGACAGAGCCCGACAGAGCCCAGTAGAGCCCAGTAGAGCCCGACAGAGCCCGACAGAGCCCGACAGAGCCCGACAGAGCCCGACAGAGCCCGACAGGGCCCGACAGGGCCTAGTAGAGCCCGACAGAGCCCGACAGAGCCCGACAGGGCCCGACAGGGCCCGACACGGCCCAGTAGAGCCCGACAGAGCCCGACAGAGCCCGACAGAGCCCGACAGAGCCCGACAGGGCCCGACAGGGCCCGACAGGGCCCGACAGAGCCCGACAGGGCCCGACAGGGCCCGACAGGGCCCGACAGGGCCCAGTAGAGCCCGACAGAGCCCGACAGAGCCCAGTAGAGCCCGACAGAGCCCGACAGAGCCCGACAGAGCCCGACAGAGCCCGACAGAGCCCGACAGAGCCCGACAGAGCCCGACAGAGCCCGACAGAGCCCAACAGAGCCCAACAGAGCCCGACAGGGCCCAGTAGAGCCCGACAGAGCCCGACAGAGCCCGACAGAGCCCGACAGAGCCCGACAGGGCCCGACAGGGCCCAGTAGAGCCCGACAGAGCCCGACAGAGCCCGACAGGGCCCAGTAGAGCCCGACAGAGCCCAGTAGAGCCCAGTAGAGCCCGACAGGGCCCGACAGGGCCCAGTAGAGCCCGACAGAGCCCGACAGAGCCTGACAGAGCCCGACAGAGCCCGACAGGGCCCGACAGAGCCCGACAGAGTCCGACAGGGCCCAGTAGAGCCCGACAGAGCCCGACAGAGCCCGACAGATCCCGACAGGGCCCGACAGGGCCCGACAGGGCCCGACAGGGCCCGACAGAGCCCGACAGGGCCCGACAGGGCCCGACAGGGCCCAGTAGAGCCTGACAGAGCCCGACAGAGCCCGACAGAGCCCGACAGAGCCCGACAGGGCCCAACAGGGCCCAGTAGAGCCCAACAGAGCCCATCAGAGCCCGACAGAGCCCGACAGAGCCCGACAGAGCCCAGTAGAGCCCGACAGAGCCCGACAGAGCCCGACAGGGCCCGACAGGGCCCGACAGGGCCCAGTAGAGCCCGACAGAGCCCGACAGGGCCCGACAGAGCCCGACAGAGCCCGACAGAGCCCGACAGAGCCCGACAGGGCCCGACAGGGCCCGACAGGGCCCGACAGGGCCCGACAGGGCCCAGTAGAGCCCGACAGAGCCCGACAGGGCCCGACAGGGCCCGACAGGGCCCGACAGGGCCCGACAGATCCCAGTAGAGCCCTACAGGGCCCGACAGGGCCCGACAGGGCCCAGTAGAGGCCGACAGAGCCCGACAGAGCCCGACAGGGCCCGACAGGGCCCAGTAGAGCCCGACAGAGCCCGACAGAGCCCGACAGGGCCCGACAGGGCCCGACAGGGTCCAGTAGAGCCCGACAGAGCCCAGTAGAGCCCGACAGAGCCCGACAGAGCCCGACAGAGCCCGACAGAGCCCGACAGGGCCCGACAGGGCCCGACAGAGCCCAGTAGAGCCCAGTAGAGCCCGACAGGGCCCGACAGGGCCCGACAGGGCCCAGTAGAGCCCGACAGAGCCCGACAGGGCCCAGTAGAGCCCGACAGAGCCCGACAGAGCCCGACAGGGCCCGACAGGGCCCAGTAGAGCCCGACAGAGCCCGACAGGGCCCGACAGGGCCCGACAGGGCCCAGTAGAGCCCAACAGAGCCCGACAGGGCCCGACAGAGCCCGACAGGGCCCGACAGGGCCCAGTAGAGCCCGACAGAGCCCGACAGAGCCCGACAGAGCCCGACAGAGCCCGACAGAGCCCGACAGAGCCCGACAGGGCCCGACAGGGCCCGACAGGGCCTAGTATAGCCCGACAGAGCCCGACAGAGCCCGACAGAGCCCGACAGGGCCCAGTAGAGCCCGACAGAGCCCGACAGAGCCCGACAGGGCCCGACAGAGCCCGACAGAGCCCGACAGAGCACAGTAGAGCCCAACAGAGCCCGACAGAGCCCGACAGGGCCCGACAGGGCCCAGTAGAGCCCGACAGAGCCCGACAGAGCCCGACAGAGCCCGACAGAGCCCGACAGGGCCCGACAGGGCCCGACAGGGCCCGACAGAGCCCAGTAGAGCCCGACAGGGCCCGACAGGGCCCAGTAGAGCCCGGCAGGGCCCGACAGAGCCCGACAGAGCCCGACAGAGCCCGACAGAGCCCGACAGGGCCCGACAGGGCCCGACAGGGCCCGACAGGGCCCGACAGGGCCCGACAGGGCCCGACAGAGCCCGACAGAGCCCGACAGGGCCCGACAGGGCCCGACAGGGCCCGACAGATCCCAGTAGAGCCCGACAGAGCCCGACAGAGCCCGACAGGGCCCGACAGGGCCCAGTAGAGGCCGACAGAGCCCGACAGAGCCCGACAGGGCCCGACAGGGCCCAGTAGTGCCCGACAGAGGACGACAGAGCCCGACAGGGCCCTACAGGGCCCAGTAGAGCCCGACAGAGCCCGACAGGGCCCGACAGGGCCCGACAGAGCCCGACAGGGCCCGACAGAGCCCGACAGAGCCCGACAGAGCCCGACAGAGCCCGACAGAGCCCGACAGGGCCCGACAGAGCCTAGTAGAGCCCGACAGAGCCCGACAGAGCCCGACAGAGCCCGACAGGGCCCAGTAGAGCCCGACAGAGCACGACAGAGCCCGACAGGGCCCGACAGGGCCCGACAGGGCCCGACAGAGCACAGTAGAGCCCGACAGAGCCCGACAGAGCCCGACAGAGCCCGACAGAGCCCGACAGAGCCCGACAGGGCCCGACAGGGCCCAGTAGAGCCCGACAGAGCCCGACAGAGCCCGACAGAGCCCGACAGAGCCCGACAGAGCCCGACAGGGCCCGACAGGGCCCAGTAGAGCCCGACAGAGCCCATCAGAGCCCGACAGAGCCCGACAGAGCCCGACAGGGCCCGACAGAGCCCGACAGGGCCCGACAGGGCCCGACAGGGCCCAGTAGAGCCCGACAGAGCCCGACAGAGCCCGACAGAGCCCATCAGAGCCCGACAGAGCCCGACAGAGCCCGACAGATCCCGACAGGGCCCGATAGAGCCCGACAGAGCCCGACAGAGCCCGACAGAGCCCGACAGAGCCCGACAGGGCCCGACAGAGCCCAGTAGAGCCCAGTAGAGCCCGACAGGGCCCGACAGGGCCCGACAGGGCCCAGTAGAGCCCGACAGAGCCCGACAGGGCCCAGTAGAGCCCGACAGAGCCCGACAGAGCCCGACAGGGCCCGACAGGGCCCAGTAGAGCCCGACAGAGCCCGACAGGGCCCGACAGGGCCCGACAGGGCCCAGTAGAGCCCAACAGAGCCCGACAGGGCCCGACAGAGCCCGACAGGGCCCGACAGGGCCCAGTAGAGCCCGACAGGGCCTAGTATAGCCCGACAGAGCCCGACAGAGCCCGACAGAGCCCGACAGGGCCCAGTAGAGCCCAACAGAGCCCGACAGAGCCCGACAGGGCCCGACAGAGCCCGACAGAGCCCGACAGAGCACAGTAGAGCCCAACAGAGCCCGACAGAGCCCGACAGGGCCCGACAGGGCCCAGTAGAGCCCGACAGAGCCCGACAGAGCCCGACAGAGCCCGACAGAGCCCGACAGGGCCCGACAGGGCCCGACAGGGCCCGACAGAGCCCGACAGAGCCCAGTAGAGCCCGACAGGGCCCGACAGGGCCCAGTAGAGCCCGGCAGGGCCCGACAGAGCCCGACAGAGCCCGACAGAGCCCGACAGAGCCCGACAGGGCCCGACAGGGCCCGACAGGGCCCGACAGGGCCCGACAGGGCCCGACAGGGCCCGACAGAGCCCGACAGAGCCCGACAGGGCCCGACAGGGCCCGACAGGGCCCGACAGATCCCAGTAGAGCCCGACAGAGCCCGACAGAGCCCGACAGGGCCCGACAGGGCCCAGTAGAGGCCGACAGAGCCCGACAGAGCCCGACAGGGCCCGACAGGGCCCAGTAGTGCCCGACAGAGGACGACAGAGCCCGACAGGGCCCTACAGGGCCCAGTAGAGCCCGACAGAGCCCGACAGGGCCCGACAGGGCCCGACAGAGCCCGACAGGGCCCGACAGAGCCCGACAGAGCCCGACAGAGCCCGACAGAGCCCGACAGAGCCCGACAGGGCCCGACAGAGCCTAGTAGAGCCCGACAGAGCCCGACAGAGCCCGACAGAGCCCGACAGGGCCCAGTAGAGCCCGACAGAGCACGACAGAGCCCGACAGGGCCCGACAGGGCCCGACAGGGCCCGACAGAGCACAGTAGAGCCCGACAGAGCCCGACAGAGCCCGACAGAGCCCGACAGAGCCCGACAGAGCCCGACAGGGCCCGACAGGGCCCAGTAGAGCCCGACAGAGCCCGACAGAGCCCGACAGAGCCCGACAGAGCCCGACAGAGCCCGACAGGGCCCGACAGGGCCCAGTAGAGCCCGACAGAGCCCATCAGAGCCCGACAGAGCCCGACAGAGCCCGACAGGGCCCGACAGAGCCCGACAGGGCCCGACAGGGCCCGACAGGGCCCAGTAGAGCCCGACAGAGCCCGACAGAGCCCGACAGAGCCCATCAGAGCCCGACAGAGCCCGACAGAGCCCGACAGATCCCGACAGGGCCCGATAGAGCCCGACAGAGCCCGACAGAGCCCGACAGAGCCCGACAGAGCCCGACAGGGCCCGACAGAGCCCAGTAGAGCCCAGTAGAGCCCGACAGGGCCCGACAGGGCCCGACAGGGCCCAGTAGAGCCCGACAGAGCCCGACAGGGCCCAGTAGAGCCCGACAGAGCCCGACAGAGCCCGACAGGGCCCGACAGGGCCCAGTAGAGCCCGACAGAGCCCGACAGGGCCCGACAGGGCCCGACAGGGCCCAGTAGAGCCCAACAGAGCCCGACAGGGCCCGACAGAGCCCGACAGGGCCCGACAGGGCCCAGTAGAGCCCGACAGGGCCTAGTATAGCCCGACAGAGCCCGACAGAGCCCGACAGAGCCCGACAGGGCCCAGTAGAGCCCAACAGAGCCCGACAGAGCCCGACAGGGCCCGACAGAGCCCGACAGAGCCCGACAGAGCACAGTAGAGCCCAACAGAGCCCGACAGAGCCCGACAGGGCCCGACAGGGCCCAGTAGAGCCCGACAGAGCCCGACAGAGCCCGACAGAGCCCGACAGAGCCCGACAGGGCCCGACAGGGCCCGACAGGGCCCGACAGAGCCCGACAGAGCCCAGTAGAGCCCGACAGGGCCCGACAGGGCCCAGTAGAGCCCGGCAGGGCCCGACAGAGCCCGACAGAGCCCGACAGAGCCCGACAGAGCCCGACAGGGCCCGACAGGGCCCGACAGGGCCCGACAGGGCCCGACAGGGCCCGACAGGGCCCGACAGAGCCCGACAGAGCCCGACAGGGCCCGACAGGGCCCGACAGGGCCCGACAGATCCCAGTAGAGCCCGACAGAGCCCGACAGAGCCCGACAGGGCCCGACAGGGCCCAGTAGAGGCCGACAGAGCCCGACAGAGCCCGACAGGGCCCGACAGGGCCCAGTAGTGCCCGACAGAGGACGACAGAGCCCGACAGGGCCCTACAGGGCCCAGTAGAGCCCGACAGAGCCCGACAGGGCCCGACAGGGCCCGACAGAGCCCGACAGGGCCCGACAGAGCCCGACAGAGCCCGACAGAGCCCGACAGAGCCCGACAGAGCCCGACAGGGCCCGACAGAGCCTAGTAGAGCCCGACAGAGCCCGACAGAGCCCGACAGAGCCCGACAGGGCCCAGTAGAGCCCGACAGAGCACGACAGAGCCCGACAGGGCCCGACAGGGCCCGACAGGGCCCGACAGAGCACAGTAGAGCCCGACAGAGCCCGACAGAGCCCGACAGAGCCCGACAGAGCCCGACAGAGCCCGACAGGGCCCGACAGGGCCCAGTAGAGCCCGACAGAGCCCGACAGAGCCCGACAGAGCCCGACAGGGCCCGACAGGGCCCAGTAGAGCCCGACAGAGCCCATCAGAGCCCGACAGAGCCCGACAGAGCCCGACAGGGCCCGACAGAGCCCGACAGGGCCCGACAGGGCCCGACAGGGCCCAGTAGAGCCCGACAGAGCCCGACAGAGCCCGACAGAGCCCATCAGAGCCCGACAGAGCCCGACAGAGCCCGACAGATCCCGACAGGGCCCGATAGAGCCCGACAGAGCCCGACAGAGCCCGACAGAGCCCGACAGAGCCCAGTAGAGCCCGACAGAGCCCATCAGAGCCCGACAGAGCCCGACAGAGCCCGACAGAGCCCGACAGGGCCCGACAGAGCCCGACAGGGCCCGACAGGGCCCAGTAGAGCCCGACAGAGCCCGACAGAGCCCGACAGGGCCCGACAGGGCCCGACAGGGCCTGACAGAGCCCGACAGGGCCCGACAGGGCCCGACAGGGCCCGACAGAGCCCGACAGAGCCCGACAGGGCCCGACAGGGCCCAGTAGAGCCCACCAGGGCCCGACAGGGCCCAGTAGAGCCCGACAGGGCCCGACAGAGCCCGACAGAGCCCGACAGGGCCCGACAGGGCCCGACATGGCCCGACAGGGCCCGACAGAGCCCGACAGGGCCCGACAGGGCCCGACAGGGCCCGACAGAGCCCGACAGGGCCCGACAGGGCCCGACAGAGCCCAGTAGAGCCCGACAGAGCCCGACAGGGCCCGACAGGGCCCAGTAGAGGCCGACAGAGCCCGACAGAGCCCGACAGGGCCCGACAGGGCCCGACAGGGCCCAGTAGTGCCCGACAGAGCACGACAGAGCCCGACAGGGCCCGACAGGGCCCGACAGGGCCCGACAGGGCCCAGTAGAGCCCGACAGAGCCCGACAGAGCCCGACAGGGCCCGACAGAGCCCGACAGAGCCCGACAGGGCCCGACAGAGCCCGACAGGGCCCGACAGGGCCCGACAGAGCCCGACAGGGCCCGACAGAGCCCGACAGGGCCCGACAGAGCCCGACAGGGCCCGACAGAGCCCGACAGGGGCCGACAGGGGCCGACAGAGCCCGACAGGGGCCGACAGGGGCCGACAGGGCCCAGTAGAGCCCGACAGAGCCCAGTAGAGCCCGACAGAGCCCGACAGAGCCCGACAGAGCCCGACAGAGCCCGACAGAGCCCGACAGAGCCCGACAGAGCCCGACAGGGCACAGTAGAGCCCGACAGAGCCCAGTAGAGCCCGACAGAGCCCGACAGAGCCCGACAGAGCCCGACAGGGGCCGACAGGGGCCGACAGAGCCCGACAGGGGCCGACAGGGGCCGACAGGGCCCAGTAGAGCCCGACAGAGCCCAGTAGAGCCCGACAGAGCCCGACAGAGCCCGACAGAGCCCGACAGAGCCCAGTAGAGCCCGACAGGGCACAGTAGAGCCCGACAGAGCCCAGTAGAGCCCGACAGAGCCCGACAGAGCCCGACAGGGACCGACAGGGCCCAGTAGAGCCCGACAGAGCCCGACAGGGCCCGACAGGGCCCAGTAGAGCCCGACAGAGCCCAACAGAGCCCGACAGGGCCCGACAGGGCCCAGTAGAGCCCGACAGAGCCCGACAGAGCCCAGTAGAGCCCAGTAGAGCCCGACAGAGCCCGACAGAGCCCGACAGAGCCCGACAGAGCCCGACAGAGCCCGACAGGGCCTAGTAGAGCCCGACAGAGCCCGACAGGGCCCGACAGGGCCCAGTAGAGCCCGACAGAGCCCGACAGAGCCCGACAGAGCCCGACAGAGCCCGACAGGGCCCGACAGAGCCCGACAGGGCCCAGTAGAGCCCGACAGAGCCCGACAGAGCCCGACAGAGCCCGACAGAGCCCGACAGGGCCCGACAGGGCCCGACAGGGCCCGACAGGGCACAGTAGAGCCCGACAGAGCCCGACAGGGCCCGACAGGGCCCAGTAGAGCCCGACAGAGCCCGACAGAGCCCAGTAGAGCCCAGTAGAGCCCGACAGGGCCCGACAGGGCCCAGTAGAGCCCGACAGAGCCCGACAGAGCCTGACAGAGCCCGACAGGGCCCGACAGGGCCCGACAGAGCCCGACAGAGCCCGACAGAGCCCGACAGAGTCCGACAGGGCCCAGTAGAGCCCGACAGAGCCCGACAGAGCCCGACAGAGCCCGACAGGGCCCGACAGGGCCCAGTAGAGCCCGACAGAGCCCGACAGAGCCCGACAGGGCCCGACAGGGCCCGACAGGGCCCGACAGGGCCCGACAGGGCCCGACAGAGCCCAGTAGAGCCCGACAGAGCCCGACAGAGCCCGACAGGGCCCGACAGGGCCCGACAGAGACCGACAGAGCCCGACAGGGCCCGACAGGGCCCAGTAGAGCCTGACAGAGCCCGACAGAGCCCGACAGAGCCCGACAGGGCCCGACAGGGCCCGACAGGGCCCAGTAGAGCCCAACAGAGCCCATCAGAGCCCGACAGAGCCCGACAGAGCCCGACAGAGCCCGACAGAGCCCGACAGAGCCCGACAGGGCCCGACAGGGCCCGACAGGGCCCAGTAGAGCCCGACAGAGCCCGACAGGGCCCGACAGGGCCCGACAGGGCCCGACAGGGCCCGACAGGGCCCAGTAGAGCCCGACAGAGCCCGACAGGGCCCGACAGGGCCCGACAGAGCCCGACAGAGCCCGACAGGGCCCGACAGGGCCCAGTAGAGCCCGACAGAGCCCGACAGAGCCCGACAGAGCCCGACAGGGCCCGACAGGGCCCAGTAGAGCCCGACAGAGCCCGACAGGGCCCGACAGGGCCCAGTAGAGCCCGACAGAGCCCGACAGAGCCCGACAGGGCCCGACAGAGCCCGACAGGGCCCGACAGAGCCCGACAGGGCCCGACAGAGCCCGACAGAGCCCGACAGGGCCCGACAGGGCCCGACAGGGCCCGACAGAGCCCGACAGGGCCCGACAGAGCCCGACAGGGCCCGACAGAGCCCGACAGGGCCCGACAGAGCCCGACAGAGCCCAGTAGAGCCCAGTAGAGCCCGACAGAGCCCGACAGGGCCCAGTAGAGCCCGACAGAGCCCGACAGAGCCCGACAGGGCCCGACAGGGCCCGACAGGGCCCGACAGGGCCCAGTAGAGCCCAACAGAGCCCGACAGAGCCCGACAGGGCCCGACAGGGCCCGACAGGGCCCAACAGAGCCCGACAGGGCCCGACAGGGCCCGACAGGGCCCGACAGAGCCCAGTAGAGCCCGACAGAGCCCGACAGGGCCCGACAGGGCCCAGTAGAGGCCGACAGAGCCCGACAGAGCCCGACAGGGCCCAGTAGTGCCCGACAGACCACGACAGAGCCCGACAGGGCCCGACAGGGCCCGACAGGGCCCGACAGAGCCCGAAAGGGCCCGAAAGGGCCCGACAGAGCCCGAAAGGGCCCGACAGGGCCCAGTAGAGCCCGACAGAGCCCGACAGGGCCCGACAGGGCCCGACAGGGCCCGACAGGGCTCGACAGAGCCCGACAGAGCCCGACAGAGCCCGACAGGGCCCGACAGGGCCCGACAGAGCCCGACAGAGCCCGACAGAGCCCGACAGGGGTCGACAGGGGTCGACAGGGGCCGACAGAGCCCAGTAGAGCCCGACAGAGCCCGACAGAGCCCGACAGAGCCCGACAGAGCCCGACAGAGCCCGACAGAGCCCAGTAGAGCCCGACAGAGCCCAGTAGAGCCCGACAGGGCCCGACAGGGCCCAGTAGAGCCCAGTATAGCCCGACAGAGCCCGACAGAGCCCGACAGGGCCCGACAGGGCCCAGTAGAGCCCGACAGAGCCCGACAGGGCCCGACAGGGCCCAGTAGAGCCCGACAGAGCCCAACAGAGCCCGACAGGGCCCGACAGGGCCCGACAGGGCCCAGTAGAGCCCGACAGAGCCCGACAGAGCCCGACAGAGCCCAGTAGAGCCCAGTAGAGCCCGACAGAGCCCGACAGAGCCCGACAGAGCCCGACAGAGCCCGACAGAGCCCGACAGAGCCCGACAGAGCCCGACAGAGCCCGACAGGGCCCGACAGGGCCTAGTAGAGCCCGACAGAGCCCGACAGGGCCCGACAGGGCCCGACACGGCCCAGTAGAGCCCGACAGAGCCCGACAGAGCCCGACAGAGCCCGACAGAGCACAGTAGAGCCCGACAGAGCCCAACAGAGCCCGACAGAGCCCGACAGGGCCCGACAGGGCCCGACAGGGCCCGACAGGGCCCGACAGGGCCCAGTAGAGCCCGACAGAGCCCGACAGAGCCCAACAGAGCCCGACAGAGCCCAGTAGAGCCCGACAGAGCCCGACAGAGCCCGACAGAGCCCGACAGAGCCCGACAGAGCCCGACAGGGCCCAGTAGAGCCCGACAGAGCCCGACAGAGCCCGACAGAGCCCGACAGAGCCCGACAGAGCCCGACAGGGCCCGACAGAGCCCGACAGAGCCCGACAGAGCCCGACAGAGCCCGACAGGGCCCAGTAGAGCCCGACAGAGCCCGACAGAGCCCAGTAGAGCCCAGTAGAGCCCGACAGGGCCCGACAGGGCCCAGTAGAGCCCGACAGAGCCCGACAGAGCCTGACAGAGCCCGACAGAGCCCGACAGGGCCCGACAGAGCCCGACAGAGTCCGACAGGGCCCAGTAGAGCCCGACAGAGCCCGACAGAGCCCGACAGATCCCGACAGGGCCCGACAGGGCCCGACAGGGCCCGACAGGGCCCGACAGAGCCCGACAGGGCCCGACAGGGCCCGACAGGGCCCGACAGGGCCCAGTAGAGCCCAACAGAGCCCATCAGAGCCCGACAGAGCCCGACAGAGCCCGACAGAGCCCGACAGAGCCTGACAGAGCCCAGTAGAGCCCGACAGAGCCCGACAGAGCCCGACAGGGCCCAGTAGAGCCCGACACAGCCCGACACGGCCCGACAGAGCCCGACAGAGCCCGACAGAGCCCGACAGAGCCCGACAGAGCCCGACAGGGCCCGACAGGGCCCGACAGGGCCCGACAGAGCCCGACAGAGCCCGACAGGGCCCGACAGAGCCCGACAGGGCCCGACAGGGCCCGACAGGGCCCGACAGGGCCCAGTAGAGCCCAGTAGAGCCCGACAGAGCCCGACAGGGCCCAGTAGAGCCCGACAGAGCCCGACAGGGCCCGACAGGGCCCGACAGGGCCCGACAGAGCCCGACAGGGCCCGACAGAGCCCGACAGGGCCCGACAGGGCCCGACAGGGCCCGACAGATCCCAGTAGAGCCCTACAGGGCCCGACAGGGCCCGACAGGGCCCGACAGGGCCCAGTAGAGCCCGACAGAGCCCGACAGGGCCCAGTAGAGCCCGACAGAGCCCAGTAGAGCCCGACAGAGCCCGACAGAGCCCGACAGAGCCCGACAGAGCCCGACAGGGCCCGACAGAGCCCGACAGGGCCCAGTAGAGCCCGACAGGGCCCGACAGGGCCCGACAGGGCCCAGTAGAGCCCGACAGAGCCCGACAGGGCCCAGTAGAGCCCGACAGAGCCCGACAGAGCCCGACAGGGCCCGACAGGGCCCAGTAGAGCCCGACAGAGCCCGACAGGGCCCGACAGGGCCCGACAGGGCCCAGTAGAGCCCGACAGAGCCCGACAGGGCCCGACAGAGCCCGACAGGGCCCGACAGGGCCCAGTAGAGCCCGACAGAGCCCGACAGAGCCCGACAGAGCCCGACAGAGCCCGACAGGGCCCGACAGGGCCCGACAGGGCCTAGTAGAGCCCGACAGAGCCCGACAGAGCCCGACAGAGCCCGACAGAGCCCGACAGGGCCCAGTAGAGCCCGACAGAGCCCGACAGAGCCCGACAGGGCCCGACAGGGCCCGACAGAGCCCGACAGAGCACAGTAGAGCCCAACAGAGCCCGACAGAGCCCGACAGGGCCCGACAGGGCCCAGTAGAGCCCGACAGAGCCCGACAGAGCCCGACAGGGCTCGACAGGGCCCGACAGGGCCCGGCAGAGCCCGACAGAGCCCGACAGAGCCCGACAGGGCCCGACAGGGCCCGACAGAGCCCAGTAGAGCCCGACAGGGCCCGACAGGGCCCAGTAGAGCCCGGCAGAGCCCGGCAGAGCCCGGCAGAGCCCGACAGAGCCCGACAGAGCCCGACAGAGCCCGACAGAGCCCGACAGGGCCCGACAGGGCCCGACAGGGCCCAGTAGAGCCCGACAGAGCCCGACAGAGCCCGACAGGGCCCGACAGGGCCCGACAGGGCCCAGTAGAGGCCGACAGAGCCCGACAGAGCCCGACAGGGCCCGACAGGGCCCAGTAGAGCCCGACAGAGCCCGACAGAGCCCGACAGAGCCCGACAGAGCCCGACAGAGCCCGACAGAGCCCGACAGAGCCCGACAGAGCCCGACAGAGCCCGACAGAGCCCGACAGGGCCCGACAGGGCCCGACAGGGCCCAGTAGAGCCCGACAGAGCCCGACAGAGCCTGACAGGGCCCGACAGAGCCCGACAGAGTCCGACAGGGCCCAGTAGAGCCCGACAGAGCCCGACAGAGCCCGACAGAGCCCGACAGGGCCCGACAGGGCCCGACAGGGCCCGACAGAGCCCGACAGGGCCCGACAGGGCCCGACAGGGCCCGACAGAGCCCGACAGAGCCCGACAGAGCCCGACAGAGCCCGACAGGGCCCAGTAGAGCCCAACAGAGCCCATCAGAGCCCGACAGAGCCCGACAGAGCCCGACAGAGCCCGACAGAGCCCGACAGAGCCCAGTAGAGCCCGACAGAGCCCGACAGAGCCCGACAGAGCCCGACAGGGCCCAGTAGAGCCCGACACAGCCCGACAGAGCCCGACAGAGCCCGACAGAGCCCGACAGAGCCCGACAGAGCCCGACAGGGCCCGACAGGGCCCGACAGGGCCCGACAGAGCCCGACAGAGCCCGACAGAGCCCGACAGGGCCCGACAGAGCCCAGTAGAGCCCAGTAGAGCCCGACAGAGCCCGACAGAGCCCGACAGGGCCCAGTAGAGCCCGACAGAGCCCGACAGGGCCCGACAGGGCCCGACAGGGCCCGACAGAGCCCGACAGAGCCCGACAGGGCCCGACAGGGCCCGACAGGGCCCGACAGGGCCCAGTAGAGGCCGACAGAGCCCGACAGAGCCCGACAGGGCCCGACAGGGCCCAGTAGAGCCCGACAGAGCCCGACAGAGCCCAGTAGAGCCCAGTAGAGCCCGACAGAGCCCGACAGAGCCCGACAGAGCCCGACAGAGCCCGACAGAGCCCGACAGGGCCTAGTAGAGCCCGACAGAGCCCGACAGAGCCCGACAGGGACCGACAGGGCCCAGTAGAGCCCGACAGAGCCCGACAGGGCCCGACAGGGCCCAGTAGAGCCCGACAGAGCCCAACAGAGCCCGACAGGGCCCGACAGGGCCCAGTAGAGCCCGACAGAGCCCGACAGAGCCCAGTAGAGCCCAGTAGAGCCCGACAGAGCCCGACAGAGCCCGACAGAGCCCGACAGAGCCCGACAGGGCCTAGTAGAGCCCGACAGAGCCCGACAGGGCCCGACAGGGCCCAGTAGAGCCCGACAGAGCCCGACAGAGCCCGACAGAGCCCGACAGAGCCCGACAGAGCCCGACAGGGCCCAGTAGAGCCCGACAGAGCCCGACAGAGCCCGACAGAGCCCGACAGAGCCCGACAGAGCCCGACAGAGCCCGACAGAGCCCGACAGAGCCCGACAGAGCCCGACAGGGCCCGACAGGGCCCGACAGGGCACAGTAGAGCCCGACAGAGCCCGACAGGGCCCGACAGGGCCCAGTAGAGCCCGACAGAGCCCGACAGAGCCCAGTAGAGCCCAGTAGAGCCCGACAGGGCCCAGTAGAGCCCGACAGAGCCCGACAGAGCCTGACAGAGCCCGACAGGGCCCGACAGGGCCCGACAGAGCCCGACAGAGCCCGACAGAGCCCGACAGAGTCCGACAGGGCCCAGTAGAGCCCGACAGAGCCCGACAGAGCCCGACAGAGCCCGACAGAGCCCGACAGAGCCCGACAGGGCCCGACAGGGCCCAGTAGAGCCCGACAGAGCCCGACAGGGCCCGACAGGGCCCGACAGGGCCCGACAGGGCCCGACAGGGCCCGACAGAGCCCAGTAGAGCCCGACAGAGCCCGACAGAGCCCGACAGGGCCCGACAGGGCCCGACAGAGACCGACAGAGCCCGAAAGGGCCCGACAGGGCCCAGTAGAGCCTGACAGAGCCCGACAGAGCCCGACAGAGCCCGACAGAGCCCGACAGGGCCCGACAGGGCCCGACAGGGCCCAGTAGAGCCCAACAGAGCCCATCAGAGCCCGACAGAGCCCGACAGAGCCCGACAGAGCCCGACAGAGCCCGACAGAGCCCGACAGAGCCCGACAGGGCCCAGTAGAGCCCGACAGAGCCCGACAGGGCCCGACAGGGCCCGACAGAGCCCGACAGAGCCCGACAGGGCCCGACAGGGCCCAGTAGAGCCCGACAGAGCCCGACAGAGCCCGACAGAGCCCGACAGAGCCCGACAGAGCCCGACAGGGCCCGACAGGGCCCGACAGGGCCCAGTAGAGCCCGACAGAGCCCGACAGGGCCCGACAGGGCCCAGTAGAGCCCGACAGAGCCCGACAGAGCCCGACAGGGCCCGACAGAGCCCGACAGGGCCCGACAGAGCCCGACAGGGCCCGACAGAGCCCGACAGGGCCCGACAGAGCCCGACAGAGCCCGACAGGGCCCGACAGGGCCCGACAGGGCCCGACAGAGCCCGACAGGGCCCGACAGAGCCCGACAGGGCCCGACAGAGCCCGACAGAGCCCAGTAGAGCCCAGTAGAGCCCGACAGAGCCCGACAGGGCCCAGTAGAGCCCGACAGAGCCCGACAGAGCCCGACAGGGCCCGACAGGGCCCGACAGGGCCCGACAGGGCCCGACAGGGCCCAGTGGAGCCCAACAGAGCCCGACAGAGCCCGACAGGGCCCGACAGGGCCCGACAGGGCCCAACAGAGCCCGACAGGGCCCGACAGGGCCCGACAGGGCCCGACAGAGCCCAGTAGAGCCCGACAGAGCCCGACAGGGCCCGACAGGGCCCAGTAGAGGCCGACAGAGCCCGACAGAGCCCGACAGGGCCCAGTAGTGCCCGACAGACCACGACAGAGCCCGACAGGGCCCGACAGGGCCCGACAGGGCCCGAAAGGGCCCGACAGAGCCCGAAAGGGCCCGACAGGGCCCAGTAGAGCCCGACAGAGCCCGACAGGGCCCGACAGGGCCCGACAGGGCCCGACAGGGCCCGACAGGGCTCGACAGAGCCCGACAGAGCCCGACAGAGCCCGACAGAGCCCGACAGAGCCCGACAGGGCCCGACAGGGCCCGACAGAGCCCGACAGAGCCCGACAGAGCCCGACAGGGGTCGACAGGGGTCGACAGGGGCCGACAGAGCCCAGTAGAGCCCGACAGAGCCCGACAGAGCCCGACAGAGCCCGACAGAGCCCGACAGAGCCCGACAGAGCCCAGTAGAGCCCGACAGAGCCCAGTAGAGCCCGACAGGGCCCGACAGGGCCCAGTAGAGCCCAGTATAGCCCGACAGAGCCCGACAGAGCCCGACAGGGCCCGACAGGGCCCAGTAGAGCCCGACAGAGCCCGACAGGGCCCGACAGGGCCCAGTAGAGCCCGACAGAGCCCAACAGAGCCCGACAGGGCCCGACAGGGCCCGACAGGGCCCAGTAGAGCCCGACAGAGCCCGACAGAGCCCGACAGAGCCCAGTAGAGCCCAGTAGAGCCCGACAGAGCCCGACAGAGCCCGACAGAGCCCGACAGAGCCCGACAGGGCCCGACAGGGCCTAGTAGAGCCCGACAGAGCCCGACAGAGCCCGACAGGGCCCGACACGGCCCAGTAGAGCCCGACAGAGCCCGACAGAGCCCGACAGAGCCCGACAGAGCCCGACAGAGCCCGACAGAGCCCGACAGAGCACAGTAGAGCCCGACAGAGCCCAACAGAGCCCGACAGAGCCCGACAGAGCCCGACAGAGCCCGACAGGGCCCGACAGGGCCCGACAGGGCCCAGTAGAGCCCGACAGAGCCCGACAGAGCCCGACAGAGCCCGACAGAGCCCAGTAGAGCCCGACAGAGCCCGACAGAGCCCGACAGAGCCCGACAGAGCCCGACAGAGCCCGACAGAGCCCGACAGGGCCCAGTAGAGCCCGACAGAGCCCGACAGAGCCCGACAGAGCCCGACAGAGCCCGACAGAGCCCGACAGAGCCCGACAGAGCCCGACAGGGCCCGACAGGGCCCAGTAGAGCCCGACAGAGCCCGACAGAGCCCGACAGGGCCCAGTAGAGCCCTACAGAGCCCGACAGAGCCCAGTAGAGCCCAATAGAGCCCGACAGGGCCCGACAGGGCCCAGTAGAGCCCGACAGAGCCCGACAGAGCCTGACAGAGCCCGACAGAGCCCGACAGGGCCCGACAGAGCCCGACAGAGTCCGACAGGGCCCAGTAGAGCCCGACAGAGCCCGACAGAGCCCGACAGATCCCGACAGGGCCCGACAGGGCCCGACAGGGCCCGACAGAGCCCGACAGGGCCCGACAGGGCCCGACAGGGCCCAGTAGAGCCCAACAGAGCCCATCAGAGCCCGACAGAGCCCGACAGAGCCCGACAGAGCCCGACAGAGCCCGACAGAGCCCAGTAGAGCCCGACAGAGCCCGACAGAGCCCGACAGGGCCCAGTAGAGCCCGACACAGCCCGACACGGCCCGACAGAGCCCGACAGAGCCCGACAGAGCCCGACAGAGCCCGACAGAGCCCGACAGAGCCCGACAGGGCCCGACAGGGCCCGACAGGGCCCGACAGAGCCCGACAGAGCCCGACAGGGCCCGACAGAGCCCGACAGGGCCCGACAGGGCCCGACAGGGCCCGACAGAGCCCAGTAGAGCCCAGTAGAGCCCGACAGAGCCCGACAGGGCCCAGTAGAGCCCGACAGAGCCCGACAGGGCCCGACAGGGCCCGACAGGGCCCGACAGAGCCCGACAGGGCCCGACAGGGCCCGACAGGGCCCGACAGATCCCAGTAGAGCCCTACAGGGCCCGACAGGGCCCGACAGGGCCCGACAGGGCCCAGTAGAGCCCGACAGAGCCCGACAGGGCCCAGTAGAGCCCGACAGAGCCCAGTAGAGCCCGACAGAGCCCGACAGAGCCCGACAGAGCCCGACAGAGCCCGACAGAGCCCGACAGGGCCCGACAGGGCCCGACAGGGCCCGACAGGGCCCAGTAGAGCCCGACAGAGCCCGACAGGGCCCAGTAGAGCCCGACAGAGCCCGACAGAGCCCGACAGGGCCCGACAGGGCCCAGTAGAGCCCGACAGAGCCCGACAGGGCCCGACAGGGCCCGACAGGGCCCAGTAGAGCCCGACAGAGCCCGACAGGGCCCGACAGAGCCCGACAGGGCCCGACAGGGCCCAGTAGAGCCCGACAGAGCCCGACAGAGCCCGACAGAGCCCGACAGGGCCCGACAGGGCCCGACAGGGCCCGACAGGGCCTAGTAGAGCCCGACAGAGCCCGACAGAGCCCGACAGAGCCCGACAGGGCCCAGTAGAGCCCGACAGAGCCCGACAGAGCCCGACAGGGCCCGACAGGGCCCGACAGAGCCCGACAGAGCACAGTAGAGCCCGACAGAGCCCGACAGAGCCCGACAGGGCCCGACAGGGCCCAGTAGAGCCCGACAGAGCCCGACAGAGCCCGACATAGCCCGACAGGGCCCGACAGGGCTCGACAGGGCCCGACAGGGCCCGGCAGAGCCCGACAGAGCCCGACAGAGCCCGACAGAGCCCGACAGGGCCCGACAGGGCCCGACAGAGCCCAGTAGAGCCCGACAGGGCCCGACAGGGCCCAGTAGAGCCCGGCAGAGCCCGGCAGAGCCCGGCAGAGCCCGGCAGAGCCCGACAGAGCCCGACAGAGCCCGACAGGGCCCGACAGGGCCCGACAGGGCCCGACAGGGCCCGACAGGGCCCAGTAGAGCCCGACAGAGCCCGACAGGGCCCGACAGGGCCCGACAGGGCCCAGTAGAGGCCGACAGAGCCCGACAGAGCCCGACAGGGCCCGACAGGGCCCAGTAGAGCCCGACAGAGCCCGACAGAGCCCGACAGAGCCCGACAGAGCCCGACAGAGCCCGACAGAGCCCGACAGAGCCCGACAGAGCCCGACAGGGCCCAGTAGAGCCCGACAGAGCCCGACAGAGCCCGACAGAGCCCGACAGAGCCCGACAGGGCCCGACAGGGCCCGACAGGGCCCAGTAGAGCCCGACAGAGCCCGACAGAGCCTGACAGGGCCCGACAGAGCCCGACAGAGTCCGACAGGGCCCAGTAGAGCCCGACAGAGCCCGACAGAGCCCGACAGGGCCCGACAGGGCCCGACAGGGCCCGACAGGGCCCGACAGGGCCCGACAGAGCCCGACAGGGCCCGACAGAGCCCGACAGGGCCCAGTAGAGCCCAACAGAGCCCATCAGAGCCCGACAGAGCCCGACAGAGCCCGACAGAGCCCGACAGAGCCCAGTAGAGCCCGACAGAGCCCGACAGAGCCCGACAGAGCCCGACAGAGCCCAGTAGAGCCCGACACAGCCCGACAGAGCCCGACAGAGCCCGACAGAGCCCGACAGAGCCCGACAGAGCCCGACAGAGCCCGACAGAGCCCGACAGGGCCCGACAGGGCCCGACAGGGCCCGACAGAGCCCGACAGAGCCCGACAGGGCCCGACAGAGCCCGACAGAGCCCAGTAGAGCCCAGTAGAGCCCGACAGAGCCCGACAGAGCCCGACAGGGCCCAGTAGAGCCCGACAGAGCCCGACAGGGCCCGACAGGGCCCGACAGGGCCCGACAGAGCCCGACAGAGCCCGACAGAGCCCGACAGAGCCCGACAGAGCCCGACAGGGCCCGACAGGGCCCAGTAGAGGCCGACAGAGCCCGACAGAGCCCGACAGGGCCCGACAGGGCCCAGTAGAGCCCGACAGAGCCCGACAGAGCCCGACAGGGCCCGACAGGGCCCGACAGGGCCCAGTAGAGCCCGACAGAGCCCAGTAGAGCCCGACAGAGCCCAGTAGAGCCCGACAGAGCCCGACAGAGCCCGACAGAGCCCGACAGAGCCCGACAGAGCCCGACAGAGCCCGACAGGGCCCGACAGAGCCCAGTAGAGCCCGACAGGGCCCGACAGGGCCCGACAGGGCCCGACAGGGCCCAGTAGAGCCCGACAGAGCCCGACAGGGCCCAGTAGAGCCCGACAGAGCCCGACAGAGCCCGACAGAGCCCGACAGGGCCCAGTAGAGCCCGACAGAGCCCGACAGGGCCCGACAGGGCCCAGTAGAGCCCGACAGAGCCCGACAGGGCCCGACAGAGCCCGACAGGGCCCGACAGGGCCCAGTAGAGCCCGACAGAGCCCGACAGAGCCCGACAGAGCCCGACAGAGCCCGACAGAGCCCGACAGGGCCCGACAGGGCCTAGTAGAGCCCGACAGAGCCCGACAGAGCCCGACAGAGCCCGACAGAGCCCGACAGAGCCCGACAGAGCCCAGTAGAGCCCGACAGAGCCCGACAGAGCCCGACAGGGCCCGACAGGGCCCGACAGAGCCCGACAGAGCACAGTAGAGCCCAACAGAGCCCGACAGAGCCCGACAGGGCCCGACAGGGCCCGACAGGGCCCGACAGGGCCCAGTAGAGCCCGACAGAGCCCGACAGAGCCCGACAGAGCCCGACAGAGCCCGACAGGGCCCGACAGGGCCCGACAGGGCCCGGCAGGGCCCGGCAGAGCCCGGCAGAGCCCGACAGAGCCCGACAGAGCCCGACAGGGCCCGACAGGGCCCGACAGGGCCCAGTAGAGCCCGACAGGGCCCGACAGGGCCCAGTAGAGCCCGGCAGAGCCCGGCAGAGCCCGACAGAGCCCGACAGAGCCCGACAGGGCCCGACAGGGCCCGACAGGGCCCGACAGGGCCCGACAGGGCCCGACAGGGCCCGACAGGGCCCGACAGATCCCAGTAGAGCCCGACAGAGCCCGACAGAGCCCGACAGGGCCCGACAGGGCCCAGTAGAGGCCGACAGAGCCCGACAGAGCCCGACAGGGCCCGACAGGGCCCAGTAGTGCCCGACAGAGCACGACAGAGCCCGACAGGGCCCGACAGGGCCCAGTAGAGCCCGACAGAGCCCGACAGGGCCCGACAGGGCCCGACAGGGCCCGACAGGGCCCGACAGGGCCCGACAGAGCCTAGTAGAGCCCGACAGAGCCTAGTAGAGCCCGACAGAGCCCGACAGAGCCCGACAGGGCCCGACAGGGCCCGACAGGGCCCGACAGGGCCCGACAGGGCCCGACAGAGCACAGTAGAGCCCAACAGAGCCCGACAGAGCCCGACAGAGCCCGACAGAGCCCGACAGAGCCCGACAGAGCCCGACAGAGCCCGACAGAGCCCGACAGGGCCCGACAGGGCCCAGTAGAGCCCGACAGAGCCCGACAGAGCCCGACAGAGCCCGACAGAGCCCGACAGAGCCCGACAGAGCCCGACAGAGCCCGACAGGGCCCATCAGAGCCCGACAGAGCCCGACAGAGCCCGACAGAGCCCGACAGGGCCCGACAGAGCCCGACAGAGCCCGACAGAGCCCGACAGGGCCCGACAGAGCCCGACAGGGCCCGACAGGGCCCAGTAGAGCCCGACAGAGCCCGACAGAGCCCGACAGAGCCCATCAGAGCCCGACAGAGCCCGACAGGGCCCGACAGATCCCGACAGGGCCCGATAGAGCCCGACAGAGCCCGACAGAGCCCGACAGAGCCCGACAGAGCCCATCAGAGCCCGACAGAGCCCGACAGAGCCCGACAGGGCCCGACAGGGCCCGACAGGGCCCGACAGGGCCCAGTAGAGCCCGACAGAGCCCGACAGAGCCCGATAGGGCCCAGTAGAGCCCGACAGAGCCCGACAGGGCCCGACAGGGCCCGACAGGGCCCGACAGGGCCCGACAGGGCCCAGTAGAGCCCACCAGGGCCCGACAGGGCCCAGTAGAGCCCACCAGGGCCCGACAGAGCCCGACAGGGCCCGACAGGGCCCGACAGAGCCCAGTAGAGCCCGACAGAGCCCGACAGGGCCCGACAGAGCCCAGTAGAGGCCGACAGAGCCCGACAGAGCCCGACAGGGCCCGACAGGGCACGACAGAGCCCGACAGGGCCCGACAGGGCCCGACAGGGCCCGACAGGGCCCAGTAGAGCCCGACAGGGCCCGACAGGGCCCGACAGGGCCCGACAGAGCCCGACAGAGCCCGACAGAGCCCGACAGAGCCCGACAGGGCCCGACAGGGCCCGACAGGGCCCGACAGGGCCCGACAGAGCCCGACAGGGCCCGACAGGGCCCGACAGGGCCCGACAGGGCCCGACAGGGCCCAGTAGAGCCCACCAGGGCCCGACAGGGCCCAGTAGAGCCCGACAGGGCCCGACAGAGCCCGACAGGGCCCGACAGGGCCCGACAGAGCCCAGTAGAGCCCGACAGAGCCCGACAGGGCCCGACAGAGCCCAGTAGAGGCCGACAGAGCCCGACAGAGCCCGACAGGGCCCGACAGGGCACGACAGAGCCCGACAGGGCCCGACAGGGCACGACAGGGCACGACAGAGCCCGACAGGGCCCGACAGGGCCCGACAGGGCCCGACAGGGCCCGACAGGGCCCGACAGAGCCCGACAGAGCCCGACAGGGCCCGACAGGGCCCGACAGGGCCCGACAGAGCCCGACAGAGCCCGACAGAGCCCGACAGAGCCCGACAGGGCCCGACAGGGCCCGACAGGGCCCGACAGAGCCCGACAGGGGCCGACAGGGGCCGACAGGGGCCGACAGGGGCCGACAGGGGCCGACAGGGGCCGACAGGGGCCGACAGGGGCCGACAGGGCCCAGTAGAGCCCGACAGAGCCCAGTAGAGCCCGACAGAGCCCAGTAGAGCCCGACAGAGCCCAGTAGAGCCCGACAGAGCCCAGTAGAGCCCGACAGGGCCCGACAGGGCCCGACAGGGCCCAGTAGAGCCCAGTATAGCCCGACAGAGCCCGACAGAGCCCGACAGGGACCGACAGGGCCCAGTAGAGCCCGACAGAGCCCGACAGGGCCCGACAGGGCCCAGTAGAGCCCGACAGAGCCCAACAGAGCCCAACAGAGCCCGACAGGGCCCGACAGGGCCCGACAGGGCCCAGTAGAGCCCGACAGAGCCCGACAGAGCCCAGTAGAGCCCGACAGAGCCCGACAGAGCCCGACAGAGCCCGACAGAGCCCGACAGAGCCCGACAGGGCCCGACAGGGCCCGACAGGGCCCGACAGGGCCCGACAGGGCCTAGTAGAGCTCGACAGAGCCCGACAGGGCCCGACAGGGCCCGACAGGGCCCGACAGGGCCCAGTAGAGCCCGACAGAGCCCGACAGAGCCCGACAGAGCCCGACAGAGCCCGACAGAGCCCGACAGAGCCCGACAGGGCCCAGTAGAGCCCGACAGAGCCCGACAGAGCCCGACAGAGCCCGACAGAGCCCGACAGAGCCCGACAGAGCCCGACAGAGCCCGACAGGGCCCGACAGGGCCCGACAGGGCCCAGTAGAGCCCGACAGAGCCCGACAGGGCCCGACAGGGCCCAGTAGAGCCCGACAGAGCCCGACAGAGCCCAGTAGAGCCCAGTAGAGCCCGACAGGGCCCGACAGGGCCCAGTAGAGCCCGACAGAGCCCGACAGGGCCCGACAGGGCCCGACAGAGCCCGACAGGGCCCAGTAGAGCCCGACAGAGCCCGACAGAGCCCGACAGAGCCCGACAGGGCCCGACAGGGCCCGACAGGGCCCGACAGGGCCCAGTAGAGCCCGACAGAGCCCGACAGAGCCCGACAGGGCCCGACAGGGCCCGACAGGGCCCGACAGGGCCCAGTAGAGCCCGACAGAGCCCGACAGAGCCCGACAGGGCCCGACAGGGCCCGACAGGGCCCAGTAGAGCCCGACAGAGCCCGACAGGGCCCGACAGGGCCCGACAGGGCCCGACAGGGCCCGACAGGGCCCAGTAGAGCCCAACAGAGCCCGACAGGGCCCGACAGAGCCCGACAGAGCCCGACAGAGCCCAGTAGAGCCCGACAGAGCCCGACAGGGCCCGACAGGGCCCAGTAGAGCCCGACAGAGCCCGACAGAGCCCGACAGGGCCCGACAGGGCCCGACAGGGCCCAGTAGAGCCCGACAGAGCCCGACAGGACCCGACAGGGCCCGACAGGGCCCAGTAGAGCCCGACAGAGCCCGACAGAGCCCGACAGAGCCCGACAGAGCCCGACAGAGCCCGACAGAGCCCGACAGAGCCCGACAGGGCCCAGTAGAGCCCGACAGAGCCCGACAGGGCCCGACAGGGCCCGACAGGGCCCAGTAGAGCCCGACAGAGCCCGACAGAGCCCGACAGAGCCCGACAGAGCCCGACAGAGCCCGACAGAGCCCGACAGGGCCCGACAGAGCCCGACAGAGCCCGACAGAGCCCAGTAGAGCCCAGTAGAGCCCGACAGAGCCCGACAGGGCCCAGTAGAGCCCGACAGAGCCCGACAGGGCCCGACAGGGCCCAGTAGAGCCCAACAGAGCCCGACAGAGCCCGACAGGGCCCGACAGGGCCCGACAGGGCCCGACAGAGCCCGACAGGGCCCGACAGGGCCCGACAGATCCCAGTAGAGCCCTACAGGGCCCGACAGGGCCCGACAGGGCCCGACAGGGCCCAGTAGAGGCCGACAGAGCCCGACAGAGCCCGACAGGGCCCGACAGGGCCCAGTAGAGCCCGACAGAGCCCGACAGAGCCCGACAGAGCCCGACAGGGCCCGACAGGGCCCAGTAGAGCCCGACAGAGCCCAGTAGAGCCCGACAGAGCCCGACAGAGCCCGACAGAGCCCGACAGAGCCCGACAGGGCCCGACAGGGCCCGACAGGGCCCAGTAGAGCCCGACAGAGCCCGACAGGGCCCAGTAGAGCCCGACAGAGCCCGACAGGGCCCGACAGGGCCCAGTAGAGCCCGACAGAGCCCGACAGAGCCCGACAGAGCCCGACAGAGCCCGACAGAGCCCGACAGGGCCCAGTAGAGCCCGACAGAGCCCGACAGAGCCCGACAGAGCCCGACAGAGCCCGACAGAGCCCGACAGAGCCCGACAGGGCCCGACAGGGCCCGACAGGGCCTAGTAGAGCCCGACAGAGCCCGACAGAGCCCGACAGAGCCCGACAGAGCCCGACAGAGCCCGACAGGGCCCGACAGGGCCCGACAGGGCCCAGCAGAGCCCGACAGAGCCCGACAGGGCCCGACAGAGCCCGACAGAGCCCGACAGAGCCCGACAGAGCCCGACAGAGCCCGACAGAGCACAGTAGAGCCCAACAGAGCCCGACAGAGCCCGACAGGGCCCGACAGGGCCCAGTAGAGCCCGACAGAGCCCGACAGAGCCCGACAGAGCCCGACAGAGCCCGACAGAGCCCGACAGAGCCCGACAGGGCCCGACAGGGCCCGACAGGGCCCAGTAGAGCCCGACAGGGCCCGACAGGGCCCAGTAGAGCCCGGCAGAGCCCGACAGAGCCCGACAGAGCCCGACAGGGCCCGACAGAGCCCGACAGGGCCCGACAGGGCCCGACAGATCCCAGTAGAGCCCGACAGAGCCCGACAGAGCCCGACAGGGCCCGACAGGGCCCAGTAGAGGCCGACAGAGCCCGACAGAGCCCGACAGGGCCCGACAGGGCCCAGTAGTGCCCGACAGAGCACGACAGAGCCCGACAGGGCCCGACAGGGCCCGACAGGGCCCAGTAGAGCCCGACAGGGCCCAGTAGAGCCCGACAGAGCCCGACAGGGCCCGACAGGGCCCGACAGGGCCCGACAGGGCCCAGTAGAGCCCGACAGAGCCCGACAGAGCCCGACAGAGCCCGACAGAGCCCGACAGAGCCCGACAGAGCCCGACAGGGGCCGACAGGGGCCGACAGGGGCCGACAGGGGCCGACAGGGGCCGACAGGGCCCAGTAGAGCCCGACAGAACCCGACAGAGCCCAGTAGAGCCCGACAGAGCCCGACAGAGCCCGACAGAGCCCGACAGAGCCCGACAGAGCCCGACAGGGCCTAGTAGAGCCCGACAGAGCCCATCAGAGCCCGACAGAGCCCGACAGAGCCCGACAGGGCCCGACAGGGCCCGACAGGGCCCGACAGAGCCCGACAGGGCCCGACAGGGCCCGACAGGGCCCGACAGGGCCCGACAGGGCCCGACAGGGCCTAGTAGAGCCCGACAGAGCCCGACAGAGCCCGACAGAGCCCATCAGAGCCCGACAGAGCCCGACAGAGCCCGACAGATCCCGACAGGGCCCGATAGAGCCCGACAGAGCCCGACAGAGCCCGACAGAGCCCGACAGAGCCCGACAGAGCCCAGTAGAGCCCGACAGAGCCCATCAGAGCCCGACAGAGCCCGACAGAGCCCGACAGGGCCCGACAGAGCCCGACAGGGCCCGACAAGGCCCAGTAGAGCCCGACAGAGCCCGACAGAGCCCGATAGGGCCCAGTAGAGCCCGACAGAGCCCGACAGGGCCCGACAGGGCCCGACAGGGCCCGACAGGGCCCGACAGGGCCCGACAGGGCCCGACAGAGCCCGACAGGGCCCGACAGGGCCCGACAGGGCCCGACAGGGCCCAGTAGAGCCCACCAGGGCCCGACAGGGCCCAGTAGAGCCCGACAGGGCCCGACAGAGCCCGACAGGGCCCGACAGGGCCCGACAGGGCCCGACAGAGCCCGACAGGGCCCGACAGGGCCCGACAGGGCCCGACAGAGCCCGACAGGGCCCGACAGGGCCCGACAGGGCCCGACAGGGCCTAGTAGAGCCCGACAGAGCCCATCAGAGCCCGACAGAGCCCGACAGAGCCCGACAGAGCCCGACAGAGCCCGACAGGGCCCGACAGAGCCCGACAGGGCCCGACAGAGCCCGACAGGGCCCGACAGAGCCCGACAGGGCCCGACAGGGCCCAGTAGAGCCCGACAGAGCCCGACAGAGCCCGACAGAGCCCGACAGAGCCCGACAGAGCCCGACAGGGCCCGACAGATCCCGACAGGGCCCGATAGAGCCCGACAGAGCCCGACAGAGCCCGACAGAGCCCGACAGAGCCCAGTAGAGCCCGACAGAGGCCATCAGAGCCCGACAGAGCCCGACAGAGCCCGACAGGGCCCGACAGGGCCCGACAGAGCCCGACAGGGCCCGACAGGGCCCAGTAGAGCCCGACAGAGCCCGACAGAGCCCGATAGGGCCCAGTAGAGCCCGACAGAGCCCGACAGGGCCCGACAGGGCCCGACAGGGCCCGACAGGGCCCGACAGGGCCCGACAGAGCCCGACAGGGCCCGACAGGGCCCGACAGGGCCCAGTAGAGCCCACCAGGGCCCGACAGGGCCCAGTAGAGCCCGACAGGGCCCGACAGAGCCCGACAGGGCCCGACAGGGCCCGACAGGGCCCGACAGGGCCCGACAGGGCCCGACAGGGCCCGACAGAGCCCGACAGGGCCCGACAGGGCCCAGTAGAGCCCGACAGAGCCCGACAGGGCCCGACAGAGCCCAGTAGAGGCCGACAGAGCCCGACAGAGCCCGACAGGGCCCAACAGGGCACGACAGAGCCCGACAGGGCCCGACAGGGCCCGACAGGGCCCGACAGGGCCCGACAGAGCCCGACAGAGCCCGACAGGGCCCGACAGGGCCCAGTAGAGCCCGACAGAGCCCGACAGGGCCCGACAGGGCCCGACAGGGCCCGACAGAGCCCGACAGAGCCCGACAGGGCCCGACAGGGCCCGACAGAGCCCGACAGGGGCCGACAGGGGCCGACAGGGGCCGACAGGGGCCGACAGGGGCCGACAGGGCCCAGTAGAGCCCGACAGAGCCCAGTAGAGCCCGACAGAGCCCGACAGAGCCCGACAGAGCCCGACAGAGCCCGACAGAGCCCGACAGAGCCCGACAGAGCCCGACAGGGCCCGACAGGGCCCAGTAGAGCCCAGTATAGCCCGACAGAGCCCGACAGAGCCCGACAGGGACCGACAGGGCCCAGTAGAGCCCGACAGAGCCCGACAGGGCCCGACAGGGCCCAGTAGAGCCCGACAGAGCCCAACAGAGCCCGACAGAGCCCGACAGGGCCCGACAGGGCCCAGTAGAGCCCGACAGAGCCCGACAGAGCCCAGTAGAGCCCGACAGAGCCCGACAGAGCCCGACAGAGCCCGACAGAGCCCGACAGGGCCCGACAGGGCCCGACAGGGCCCGACAGGGCCTAGTAGAGCTCGACAGAGCCCGACAGGGCCCGACAGGGCCCAGTAGAGCCCGACAGAGCCCGACAGAGCCCGACAGAGCCCGACAGAGCCCGACAGAGCCCGACAGAGCCCGACAGAGCCCGACAGAGCCCGACAGAGCCCGACAGGGCCCAGTAGAGCCCGACAGAGCCCGACAGAGCCCGACAGAGCCCGACAGAGCCCGACAGAGCCCGACAGAGCCCGACAGAGCCCAGTAGAGCCCGACAGAGCCCGACAGAGCCCGACAGAGCCCGACAGAGCCCGACAGAGCCCGACAGAGCCCGACAGAGCCCGACAGAGCCCGACAGAGCCCGACAGGGCCCGACAGGGCCCGACAGGGCCCAGTAGAGCCCGACAGAGCCCGACAGGGCCCGACAGGACCCAGTAGAGCCCGACAGAGCCCGACAGAGCCCAGTAGAGCCCAGTAGAGCCCGACAGGGCCCGACAGGGCCCAGTAGAGCCCGACAGAGCCCGACAGGGCCCGACAGGGCCCGACAGAGCCCGACAGGGCCCAGTAGAGCCCGACAGAGCCCGACAGAGCCCGACAGAGCCCGACAGGGCCCGACAGGGCCCGACAGGGCCCGACAGGGCCCAGTAGAGCCCGACAGAGCCCGACAGAGCCCGACAGAGCCCGACAGAGCCCGACAGGGCCCGACAGGGCCCGACAGGGCCCGACAGGGCCCAGTAGAGCCCGACAGAGCCCGACAGGGCCCAGTAGAGCCCGACAGAGCCCGACAGAGCCCAGTAGAGCCCGACAGAGCCCGACAGGGCCCGACAGGGCCCGACAGGGCCCGACGGGGCCCACTAGAGCCCGACAGAGCCCGACAGAGCCCGATAGGGCCCGACAGGGCCCGACAGGGCCCAGTAGAGCCCGACAGAGCCCGACAGGGCCCGACAGGGCCCGACAGGGCCCGACAGAGCCCGACAGAGCCCGACAGAGCCCGACAGAGCCCGACAGAGCCCGACAGGGCCCAGTAGAGCCCGACAGAGCCCGACAGGGCCCGACAGGGCCCAGTAGAGCCCGACAGAGCCCGACAGAGCCCGACAGGGCCCGACAGGGCCCGACAGAGCCCAGTAGAGCCCAGTAGAGCCCGACAGAGCCCGACAGAGCCCGACAGGGCCCAGTAGAGCCCGACAGAGCCCGACAGGGCCCGACAGGGCCCAGTAGAGCCCAACAGAGCCCGACAGAGCCCGACAGGGCCCGACAGGGCCCGACAGAGCCCGACAGAGCCCGACAGAGCCCGACAGGGCCCGACAGGGCCCGACAGGGCCCGACAGATCCCAGTAGAGCCCTACAGGGCCCGACAGGGCCCGACAGGGCCCGACAGGGCCCAGTAGAGGCCGACAGAGCCCGACAGAGCCCGACAGGGCCCGACAGGGCCCAGTAGAGCCCGACAGAGCCCGACAGAGCCCGACAGAGCCCGACAGGGCCCGACAGGGCCCGACAGGGCCCAGTAGAGCCCGACAGAGCCCAGTAGAGCCCGACAGAGCCCGACAGAGCC